>NC_022023.1:22424290-22481410 GCF_000317375.1 Microtus ochrogaster
CACACACACACACACACTAGGGGTTTTTTTTTTGTTTTGGGTTTTTTTTTTTTTGGTATTTAAACATCTAGGGTTTTGACATAGTACCCACTCAAAAGATTTCATTTCCCTCAGAAAATTCGGGGCACAAAAACCTCGTGCCAAACTGAACCAAAATCTCTCTTCTTCTTTTTTTGAAATTAAAGCAAGAGATTTGTTATCTCAGTGATGAGCAAGCAGATGGGCATGCTGTGGGCTAACCGTTCTGTACACTGTGAATCTTTGTTTCTCTCATGGGTTGATAAGAAATGTTGCCTTGGCCTATAGCAAGGCAGAATGTAGCTAGGCAGGGAAACCAAACGGAGATAGAGGCAGAAAGAAGGGAAGAGTGGAGGCAAGCCAGCCACCCAAGAGACAAGATGAAAGCAGACCGGCAAAAACACAGTCAACGTGGCAATACATAGATTGATAGAAGTGCGATCATTTAAATGTAAAAGCTAGTCAGTAATAGGCTTGAACTATAGGCCAAACATTCTGTAACTTATATTAAGCCTTTGAGTGATTAAGCAACTGCAGGACGGGGCAGGACAGAGAAACCTCCGTTTACATGGATAAGAGGTTTGGCTCTCAGCATCCACATGACAATCCCCAACCATCTGTAACTCTAGTTCCATGAAATTTAATGCCCCTTTCTGGCTGTGAGGGCAATTTTAAATCTGTGATTGTACATCAAGTGGCCTGTGTACGCAGAGAAGAGTTATTTCCAGAAGAACGCTAACCCAGGTAGCAATACCATTGCTATTTCAGCCCCAGAGCGATCCCTCAGCATATCTAAGTAACACATGAACACATTTTTGTGGAATTAAAGAAACCAAGGCATTTCAACAGCGGTGAAATTTCCAACCAATCAGAGTAGTCGCTGAGGTCGGTGCGCGAACACGGTTCACATAACAGATTTAGCGGCAACAGCTGAGCACCTACAGTGAAGAGATGCCGAAAAAATAAAACAAAGAGCGTTTCCTCTTTTTCAACAACCCTCCAGGCTGGTGCATGTTGCGGACATACACAACACATTGAGAGGCTTTGGAAAACCAAAGGAAAACGGTGATTTTTGTCATCGAATAGAAGCGCTTTGACTACAATTCCCAGTAAAGGTGCAATACAGACTTCATGCTGCATGGTTTCTGCTCAACTGCTCAACGAAACAGTTTGTGTAAACAGCTTAAAAGAATGATGTGGGCTGGCTCATAGTGTCAGAGGTTTTGGTCCATCACAGCGGGGGAATGTGTGGTGGAATGAACGGTTCATGGCAGGGAAGCCGGAAGGCAGAGAGTAACAATAGGACTGGGGAAAAGGCATAAGCTTCAAGACCAGGCTTCCAGGGTCCTACTTCGAGTTAAGCCATACTCAATAAAGTGTTCAGAATCTCCCCAAAATGGTACCACCAACTGAGGGTGACATATTGTGGAAACAAGCCCGTGGGAGATAGTTCAGATCCAAACTGTAGCATCCTGTGCCTGCCCAAAAGGCTTATGGCCATCACATAATGCAACGTCCCGGTCAGTTTCTCTGTTGCTATGATAAGCTGCTGACCAAAAACAACTGGAAGAGAAAAGGGTTTGTTTGAGCACACAGGTTATAGCCAGTCACTGAGGGAAGCTAAGCACAGGTTCAGCTACCTTTCTTGTGTAACTCAGGCTCACCTGCACAGGAATGACACCCACCCACACACAGTGGGCTGGACCCTCCCATGTCGATTAACAATGGAAAACTACCCAGCAGGACAATCTGATTGAGGCTGTTCCTTAATAAAGGCTCCGTTGTCCCAAGTGTGTCAGTTGAATCTAAGATTAGCTGTCACACATAGAATACATTGAGTCAATCTGAAAGAGTCCCCAGAGTCTTAAGGATTTCAACATTTTTCAAAAGTCTGAGTCCCACGTCTGTTCTGAGAATCAAGGAAATGCCTTAGCTATGAGTTCCCAGAAAATAATAAAAAAAAAATAAAATTAAAAAGAATAAAATTGTGCACTTCCAAGATCCAACTTCTAAGATACTGAGAAAGCATTCCATTCCATTCTGAAGAATGGGAATAACAGCACAGAAAAAAAGAGAAGGGACCAAAGTACAAAGAAATTCTGGAGGGGCAAACATTAAATCCTATGGATGCATACCCAATATCTGGGGCATGTGATGTTGTGAAGTGGTCTCCAGTGGGTTTAGGCATCTTCCTGGGGTCTCTACCAGCCAGGCATCTCTATTTTAGCTTAGGATTCACAACATAAGCTTTCTTACTCTTACAGAAGCTGCCTGTAGGGATGCTGAACAAGCCACATTCTACTTGGCATACTAGACTTGCCTTTGAAATCTGGATGGAAGTCTCCATAACTTGCTAACTCCTACATCTCCTGTGTATCCAAAACATCACTGTATAAAGGAAGCCTAGGGCTGTCTCGGGCTCACGCTTTAGCCAGGTCTTATTAGACTGTGGCTGCAGTAGCCTCTAAGTATATACATAAGAGAGCCTAGTAAAACACTTGCTTTGCCAGCCCTGGGTAAGTAAGCTGCTTTAAAGCTCTTTTCTCAAAACCAAGTCTCAATGACCTGAAATCTCTGTATTCTGTATGTGTTTCAGATTTTTTTTGTCTGCATTTTGCTCTAAATTTTCAGTGTAAACCTAGCTCAAACCAGTTACCAATAACTACGCAATGATGGCCTGCATACTAGGTTGCTTTGAAATTTGCTCCACTATATTGACTATTCTATTCCTTTTCATTTCACCCCCATAAAAACATTCAGGACAACTGCACTATACAACAATTTCTTTGCCAGAATATAACACACATGCTCCCTAACCCAGGTCCTGATAGAGTCCTCCCTCAGATTCCATGAGCAAAGTTTCTGCTGTCCATACCTATCTCACCATCATCATCATCATCATCATCATCATCATCATCATCATCATCATCATCATCTCTGATCCCATTAGCTCATAGACAATGCTTACTGCCATCTAGGCTTCCATAGCTTGCTTCTTCCAGCTCACCCAGATTTTTTTAGAAAGCCAGTTCCTAAAGGCTTAAAAACAGATGTGAAGATTCAGTTGCAGCAACCAACTTCCCTTTCTAGTTTAGTCAGACCTTTGGGGGCCATGACAAAATATCTCACATTATCCACTCAGCGGAGGAAAGATGCTCAGGCGTCAGATGCTTCTGTTTGCCACAGTGGGGGACTCAGGGCAGAATGACTCACTTCTGGGTACCCTAGAAGCTGAGAGAATGGCTCCTGGAAGCAGATGACTCCTTCAAAGCATGTCACCAATGACTTACTGAAGGCTCCAGTTAGGCCCCTCCTCCTAGTTCTCTGAACCCCAGAAAGTAACTTCAACCATGGGGAGCAAGTGTTTAAGACATGAGCCTATGGGAACATTTCATATCCACGGTAAAGTGGCATCATTTTCTCTGCTAGAAATCAACACATGTGGTCTAAGCCATGCAGCCATGGGAAAATACAGCAACAGAGTTGACATCTGAACTACACCACTAATTTCAACGTTTGTAATAATTTCAGTGTGTATTGTATGGGCATAATCATTCCAGAAGAAACTGGGTAAATACCTGTCTTATCTTCATATAGGTCAATGGTGCTGCAAATGAAGGCCAGATTTTCTTAAACAGAAACTTGGAAATATAGTTAGCTGAGCGCGGAATATGAAGCGCTTACCCAGACTAAAATTACAACCTTGAAGTTTGTCTCCCTGCCATTATTAATGGATATTTAACACCCTGCTAAACCAGTCTCCCAGTGCGCTGTTTTCTTCAAGTTGGCTGAATAACTGGTATTCTTCCTGTCCATTCTGCTCACAAAGTCTTTGTTAATGGGCATATTGCAAAATCACCTTAAGTCAACAGTCTGTGTCATCTGTACCGAAGGAAAGCAATGTCTGGATTAGTGCATAATAGCACGGGTGAGGGAGAGGAGTGAGTCACCAAAGTAGCTGGTTCAGAAGAATAAATAACTAAACCATTACCTTGATGCCGGGCTTAGAAAGCTTTAGTTCTCAAAAGCGTAATGTCTAAAATGTAAAGACTGTTGTATAAAGGCCAAACCCCATCATGGACGGTAGTTGGGTGGCTCACAATGAAAGACTATTTGCCCATACTTAGCAAAACATGGACCCAGACAGAAACAAGGTGCTAAGGCTAGAAATGATGATGATAGCATTTCTTTTTTTTTAAGAAACTGAACAGCATCAACCAGTGTAAGAGAAACAGTAGACTAGAATCAATTGGTTCTTATATTGCCCATAGTGCAATATGAACATATCACGCCATAAATTTTTTAACCATTTTATTATATCAAACAAGGGTACCTGATACATCTCTATATTGGATCAGGAATAGAGGTGCAGATAGACTTCATGTGTGTGGCCATGCAGGTTTGTCTGAAGAGGTTCTGACTGGTACTCCATTGACTTTTACTCCATTGACTGGTACTCCATTGACTGGTATGCCATTGAGAGGCATCAAGACTCAGAGGAGCGCGATTGGCCGTGCTTGGCAGGGACAAAGTGATGGATGGAACTGTACTTAACTATAAAGTGTTTGGCAACAGGGATGGGCATACAAACACTTGTCTGCCAGAGAAAGCTAGCACAGAAATGTGCCTGGAGTGTTGTGAGGTCACAAAAGAGGGTGATGACCACGGAGGATTTCCAGGGGAAGAGAACATCTGACGTGGGTGTCACAGGGTGATCTTCTATTCACCAGGTGGGCAACGATGTCCTCAGGAACCCGGGATCCTAGGGAGGAAGGTCAGGAGCATGGTGGGGACTTGGGGCAAAGTATTCATAAATAGTATGGCATTTCTAGAGGAAAGATACAAGATCCCCGGCAATACACAGATAGGATCATTTTCTCAGTCAAACCTTCTCAATTCCAGGGCTAGGTCAAGTCTCTCATAGTTTTATATTTTTAATCTTGATTGAAAATTGTGCTTCCACTTGTTCAATGTCTGATTCCATCAACAGAATCTACTCTTCTTATAGAAAAACAATACAAGTTTTATGGAGGAAAAAAACATAAGAAGTCAGAAGCAGAAAATCTGCTTAGGAGACACACATGCATGGAAGTCTACATTTCCTAGTCTGAGTGGTTATATATAAGCTACAATAAAATGCAAAGGAAAGGATCATCAAAATAATAATTAATGTACAGTTGAATTTGTGGGACTGGCATTCATAAAGAATCTAGACTTGGTACAGAATGTCTGGGCACACGATCCAGAAATCCATAGTCACCTAGAGCAAGCATTAAACAACAAACCAGTGACAGACAAGAATAAATTGTTTTACATGTTGCCCACAGGTAAATAGGAGCATATCTTCCCGTATAAAGTAAAAACACTTCCAAGCAATGCCGAGAGTCAAAGCAAAGGGGGGGTCTCAGTCAGACAGAAATCAATCCCCATCATAGAGCTGCTCCTGGAAATGCAAGGGAGATCCAGGGTCCACACAGGAAGAAAGCAAATTAGTCAATGAGATTTTATCGATCCAGTTGTTGGAGGTACTGGCACAGGATCCTTTTGGAGTAATTTTCTGAGCATCAGTAAATGGTTGACTTTGGGCATGCCTCCCTTGTTCTCAGATGACTGAGAATGAAAGCAGGAGGAGAAAAAAAAAAGAAAAGAAAAACCAAGGCTTAACTCTGCCCAAGTTTCTTCTGTCTTTCTCCCTTCCTTCCCCATCTGTTTTGACATCAAGACTGGCTTGTTTTGGCAACTGTGCAGGAGACAGATAAGGATGGCAGGTATGCGGTTTAGTATTCATTAAGTCTCAGGCTGCCTTGACATCTGCCAATAGCTAAAACACTTTCATTTCAAAGTCTGAATTATCTGCGATTCACTTTTCCTCCGAGTCAGATTTAGTGACACAGCCCCACTTCGCCACCATCAAGAGCTGGGCCATGGGAAAGGCAAGCACATTCCTTTATGGACCCAGGTCACTTCCTGTGTTGTTCTTGTTTTTACTTTTAAAATTCATTTTTATTTATTTTTCTAAAATAAACTTTACAAAAATGTTCATTAGAACTATTTTATTGCATTTGCAGGTTTTGCTGTTCTTTTCTAAACTGTGTCTCAAGAATTGAATCCTTATAAGCAAAGGGGTAATAGTAAGTTTAGGGTCAAATTCCATGGGTATTATAATAACTCAGCTTGATTGAGAATATTTTCACTTAGGAAATCTTATGCAAAATATTGTCCTTGAATTAAGAAAATAATTTTTTAATTCTGCAAAAGTGTATATTTAAATTTAAAAACTACTTTAACCCTGCTGAAACTGCTAGTTTATTTCATAGATATGTCACAGAATCTCCCAGGTAATGTCTACTTATTTTCAGAATGATAGAATAATTAGGTTAATAATGGCATACAATGTAAATTAGATAACCATTTTTAAATATTTTTTTTCAAGTCAAAATAGCCTTTTGCTAACATTAATTCAGAGAACTGAATTTTAAGCCAAAAGTTTTGAAGAGTTCTTTGAGGCAGAACTTAAAACTGCAGGTAAATATAACATTGGAATTAGGTATAGTTCAACTTTTGACTATGAACAGAAATTCAAATTTAGATTATTTTTAAATGAGGTGAATAAAACAAAGGCAAAAAATGAAGTCCCGAGTGTCCATGTGCTGCTGACATGCGCAGAGTCAAGCAAAGAACCTCCTCGATCCTGTGGGAGGAGCAGAGCCTCCCCGGGAAGGACTTGCATGGACAGCAAACCCTTCTTTGGGTCCAAATGTGAATGTTGACACTGTGTCCGCTATAGCTTTTCCCTTGACCTCTCCTCCTGGATGTTTATAGCCTAAAAGATGTTCCCCTGCAGAGGTTGCTCCTTCTGAGCTGAGCTAAAGATGTCCTCTTATTCAGTTGTGTGCTATAACCTGGTGTCCTCGTTTAACTGTATGTAATATACATGCTAAATTTCTGAACTGCATATAATAAACATGCTGGGCTTCCATGTTGCTATGGATTTTCCATCAGAGATCCTAGCCCACTAGACCCAGCTTTTCTGTACTACATGTGTCCATGTGTCTGTCCTTTCTTCATTCCTATTGCCTCCCTCCCCCCAATCAGGTCAGTCCCTCTGCCATGCCAAATACTTGTGTATTCAAAGTACTCTTTTCCTGATAATTGTGATATTGAAGATACCTTCTCTTCCTCTGTTATCCATCCTTAAACTTAATTTATGTTATTATCCATTAATCTCTTTACCTTTATTGCAATAAAGCCCAGTGTTTCTTAGTTTGTAATTTGAATGTTTATTAAAGCTACCACATGTCCCTAAGCCACAAAATTGGGTTGTACTTTTTCATTTATTTTCCTTTTACATTTTATATGTATATTTTTGACACATAAGGACTGATGCTAAAATAGAATATAACTGGTTATACATCAGCTTCTCTCAGTGGTTACTTAATGTGATCTAAAAAATTTCACTTCATAATTTTGAATCGGCATTCAATTGATGACAGTTAAGATGAACTTTATTGCTTATTATACATAAAAATCTTAAGGAATAGCTTGGAGTTAATGAATCACTATGTAACATATATATTAAAATTATAATATATGCAGTAACATTGCCTGATAAATATATAGCATTTGCATAATATGTATTTATTTTCAGTATATTATTATCGCATAAATATTATATAGCCTATATCTTAGTTGTTTGTTAAGTGATGTGGGAGTGATTTCTTATTAATAAAGAAACTGCCTAGGCCCCTTGATAGGCCAACCCTTAGGTGGGTGGAGTAAACAGAACAGAATGCTGGGAGAAAGAAGCTGAGTCAAAGAGTCGCCATGATCCTCCCACTCCAGGCAGACACAGGTTAAGATCATTCCTGGTAAGCCAGCTCGTGGGCTACAGCAGATTATTAGAAATGGGCTAGTCCAGGTGCAAGAGCTAGCCTAGAAGAGGCTAGATAGAAATGGGCCAAGCGGCGTTTAAAAGAATACAGTTTCTGTGTAATTATTTCGGGTAAAGCTAGAAGTGGGGGTAGCCGGGTGCCGGGGATGCAGCCCCGCCGCTCCCATCACAACAGTTAAGGTCAATAATATCAAACTGTCCACCAAAATCTATTTCCATTGATGATGGAATTTTATTTTCAATAAAGTGTTAGCCATAGTTTGGCATCACTTGGGTTACTTTTCTGTTGCTGTGAAAAGAAACCATGATCAAGTCAATTTATAAAAGAAAGCATTTAATTGGGGGTTTGCTTGAAGTTTCAGTAGGTGAGTCCACGACCATCAGGGTGGGGAGCATGGCTGCAGACATGCAAGCATAGCCCGGAAGAAGTTAAGGGCTTACATCTGATCTACAAACAGAGGCAGAGAGACCCAGATGGGAACTGGCCTGCACTTTTGAAACCTCAAAGCTCCCACACCTAGTGACCCTTCTCCAACAAACCACAACTCCTCATGCTTCCCAAATAGTAGAGCCAAACAATCAAATATATTAGCCTATGGTGCCTATTTTCATTAAAACCACAACAGACAAAGTTTTTTTCGATATTTTATTTAATATTCATACATGTAAATAATGTTTGGACCAAACTCTCCCCTTCCCTCTCCACAAGTCATTTCCATATCTGTGACACCATAGTCTTCTTGTGTATGCCCTTTCCCATATTTTTCTTTCCTAAGTTCTCTATTTTTGCCAATTTTTAAAATACCCACTGAGTCCATTTCATACCAGTATGGCACATAGGTATGGGACTACATACTGGAGCATGGAGATCATCTCAGGACCTGTATCCCTGAAAAATTTTGACTTTTTCTCCCCCAAAAGTCATCAGTTGCTCATGGCTCATCAGCCCCACCTTCACCCATCCTGGGACCTTTTTCTGGCTCAATCTTGTGCATGCCTTGTGCATGTATCCACAGCTCCTTTGAGTTCATGGGCAGCTATGGTGTCAAGTCATGCTGAACCTGTTTTGTTAGCTAATATGACATTTTTCACAAATGGATTTTTGATTACTATATCCCACCACCTATGGTGATTGAATGTTTTAATTTGATAGCCTTACCTTTTCTTATTTTATAATAACTCATATAACTCATTTAATAATATTTAATACCACTTTTCTCAAAATGGTAATCAAAACTTAATCATAATATCACAATTAATTTTAAGTGTCTTTAACTTTTTCAATTGAACACATTTTTTTTGTTTAGTGTGTGAAATCGTATCGCTATGACATATATATGTGTGTGTGGTTTTACCCTACTCACATTCAACCCTGTTATTATCTTATCAAGTAGAATGATAATGATTCCAAATATTTTGAAGTCACTTGACATCATTTTTGGCCCAAAACAAAATATTTCCACCATCCAGAAAGCATTTAGCAGTTGGTTTTATTCTGAAGGACAGATTTTAAATTATTTTGTGGGAACAGAATACACTTGGCTTATAAATATATCACTAAGTCATTTTTAAATAAAATTCAACATTTTACTTCAGGAAAGGAAAATATCTCCTATGTAAGTGAAATATTTAGTGGCTGAAACAACAGAAGGCTGCGGGTGTAATGTTATGTTTACAATATGTTGGCTAGAAAGTGAGGAGATAGCCCCTGTCATTCAATGCTTTCGAGTCTATAAAATAGCATGCCCACTCTCTGGAAATAATTTGTCAACATATCCAATACATTAAGTATGGAGAGTTCGTTGAAAATCTGAAGCGCACTATTTCCAGCAGCACAAATATTAAAAATTGGAATGATCAAATCAAATGATTAGCAAGGCCACTGAGCAAGAATGGCAGGGATGGATGAAGTGTTCCAATGTCTAGGGGTCAGAGGGCAGAGAGGTTATTCAGTGGGTTAAGTGCCCCTGTGCAGCTATGAAGACCTGAGTTCAAATCCCTGGCACGTGCCTAAAAAAGGCAAATGCACTGGTATATGTGTGTAACCATGCTGCTGAAGATGTGGAAACAGGTGGATGCCCTGAGCTTGCTGACCAGTCAGTCCATCCATCAGGGAGTACAGGGTTCAGTGAGAGACCCTAACTCAAAAACATCTGTGACAAGGGATAAGGGAAGACACACAACAACGTTCTCTGACCTCTAAAGTCACATGCATATATGTACACGCACACACACTATACACAGATTCACACAATGCACCCTGATTCACACGCACAGAAAACAGCTGAGGGATACACAGGATAGTGTCTACTACTTCCAAGGAGGAAATCTATACATGTAGAAAAAGAACATCTCCGGGTTCAAGAGAGCCTAGCCGGTAAGAGCGTCTGTTGCCCAATCATGAGGCTAGAGTTCAGACACAACCACCCCGCATAACAGCTGGGGAGGTCTGCAATTGCCTGTCCTTCCACCTGCACGGAAAAGAAAGAAAGACACCTCTGCTGCTATCTGCACACACACACACACACACACACACACACTCCTGTGCACGCAGCCCCATGCAGTGCTTACCCACAGACAAGGCAGAAATGAATGGCAGAACTCTATTTTAAAAAGAAAACGATTGCAATTGTTAACAGGAAAAGTTGGCCTTGGGATGATTCTGGACATTTTGCTCGCTTCTGCGCCCCCTCATCGCAAGGACACTTGCGTCCTCTGTATGTTCTTTCATCCTCATTCATTGTCCTTAATTCTCATAAGTTGATGGCTCCCCATCTTGCATTTATTTTTATGCTTCCTCCTCTGTACTTTTCAATAAAATCAGATTTGAAACCTATATCCATGACGGTTTTTTTCGTTTATTAATCTACCCTTACAAAAATTACTTTTGATGTGCCAATTATATTCTTTAATTGAAGTTAGCTACACGTGTTCGAAAACCCCTTCAAGACTGGCGTTGGTGAGGATTTCATGCCTGTCTCTTTGTTTCCTTCTGTACTTTGTATTATCTTCTCTTAGCTCCTGTGACTGTTGTCTTGATTCTCTTCACTTTCATTGGGATACGTTTGAAACCTTTTCCCACAATTCGGGATGGTATACATCCTTAGAGCCGGTAGGACTGGGAACATCTTCCTTTTCTGTGTCTGAGTGAGTCATAGTTTCTCTTCCTTGGGAACACTTGGCTCCCTGCTCTCCATCCAGCTGTAGACAGATGTCGCTTCCCTGTTGAAACGGTTTAACGAAGTTCACGGCTCCTTTCTTCACCGTGTAAGCGGTGGTGTTAAAAGCATTTTATTTTTCTTCTCATCCAAAATTATTAGCAGAATAGCATTAAGCGTAATCCTCTTTCTCCTATAGTTTACATTATAAATGTCCTTCATATGTTCATGTGTGGGAGCCTTAGTCTTCAGCCCTTAGTGCTATTGGGAAGTGGGGGATCTATACTACAGAGGGTCTAGGCAAAGCTTTTTTGGAATCCTGTGTTTACTGGGGAAATTGGGACAAGACACAGATACCTTCGCCCCTCTCTCTCTCTCTCTCTCTCTCTCTCTCTCTCTCTCTCTCTCTCTCTCTCTCTCTCTCCACTTTAAGGTGCCACCTCAACCATCTCTCCCCCCCGTATGCACGCCATGAACTCTGCTGCCCCACACTGAGGCCAGCAACCATGAAATGACAAGAAACCTCTTCCCTTCAGGTGACTCTCTCAGGTGAAAGCCATCTCTCTCTAAAACATTTCCCTTCCGAAGTTTCTCTCCGAGTACTCGTCTAGATGGGGTTTTCTAGAGATATTTTTATTTTTACTTCCCGTGTATGAGTGTGTTGCATTGCCTACATTTGTGCATATGTGTGACAGGTACTGCTAAGATACCTCTCTCGCCTCAACTTGTTGAGGTTTATTTTACTTACTAACGGAGAAATTCTCCTTGGCAGCCACGAGGGAAGGTACCGCCACCTCCTGTGGTGGCCTCTGTGGTAATGCAGAAATGAGCCATCTCCAGTATTCCCGCACAGTGGGACTTCGAGGGAGTCTAGCAGGGAGAGACGAAGACCCCTTCAGCTTTTGAGGACTTGGCAGGCATCTACACTTTCAGTGAGCAGGAGGCTTTCTAGAGGCCTGGGAAACACAAAGAGGATGACAGAGCCGGCCAGAAGGAGCCTTCTGCTGCAGAGCCGTTCTCACCCAGTGCAACCGAGCCAGCCCGGAAGACCAAGATGCCGGTGCTGGCTCATCAGAGGGGTCAAACGTAGCTCCTGTACCTGCCCAGGCATTGACTACAGCATCTCAAGGAGCAGAAACCTAGTTCAGAAAGTGCACTTTGATCCCCGAGATAACTCAAGTGATAAAAGTGTTTAACACTCAAATCTGATGCCCTGGAACCCGAGAGTAGAAGTGATTTTGGACGATTCAGTGTTGTTGTATTTAATAAATAAAAATGCAAGATGTCCAGTTAAAATTCCGGTTAGCAACAAATAAGAGATAAGTTTGTGTGCGTATCTCTGTGTGTGTATATGTGCGCATGTGTGTAACTGTGTACTGAACAGCACAAATCTAGGCTCATTTATGGCAAAATAATATTCTGATATCAGTCTCAGAAGTGCTGGTCATCACTTCACTGGGGAAAAAAAACGTTAAAGGCACACAACATAGGAATGGGGCAGGTACTGTCTTCACCCAGCATTGTGTGTATCTACAGTGGGGAAGAAAAGGACTTTATTGCAAGATCAGAGATTTAGGAGTCTATGGATATAGGTGGCTAAGGTCCTTGGACAGCAGACAAGGCATTCAGGAGCTTCAGATAAGAACTTTGGACCACAGAGGTAAGTAAAACCGAGAACAGAGCTTGGGGATTATGTAACTAAGTCATATGTGATCCAACCTTCCACATAAGCCAACAAATATTTCTTCTACCGTACACACGTGATCAGTTCTTCTGAGCTGATTTGACCTGAAGTGTTTGTAATATCTCCATTCAGGGTCCCGGCTTTAAAATAATTCCACAGTTGAAACTCCCATCCTAAGTTTTAGTTTTCCTCCACCAACTAGCAAAATGTGATATCTGTCTAATGCTATTCTAAAACAGTGTGGATTACAAATACTGATTTCCTTTTTCTTGCTAAAGTAACATGTAAAAGAGCAGTGTTATTTATACAACGTGGAAAAGGCCTGGGGGTTCCCTACTGGCTGGTGTGACCTTGGCAATCTTACACTGACCAGTGTGGACTGAGTGGTTCCATGTACTGGCCAGAGTGTGAGATAACTCATAAGCAGAACCCTTCCAGCCCTTGACAAGTAAACTAGGCATCTCTTTCCAGCTGTCAACATCTGGGACCTGAAAGGAGTTCGTACTTATTGGTCTATAGCTTTTGTCTCCCCAAACATAGTCAATTACTTAAAATAAAAATGGCCAGGGCTGGAGAGATGGCTCAGAGGTTAAGAGCATTGCCTGCTCTTCCAAAGGTCCTGAGTTCAATTCCCAGCAACCACATGGTGGCTCACAACCATCTGTAATGGGATCTGGTGCCCTCTTATGGCCATACACACAGACAGAATATTGTATACATAATAAATAAATAAATATTAAAAAAATGGCCAGGCAATATTTTCCTCCCCAAATCTATATAGCAAAATAATTCTAAACTGCATATGTATGGGGGGCAGTGTCTCCTCTTTTCTGGTAGCTTTCATTGTTGATATTCATTTCTCCATTTTTTTCATCTCAACACCGATGTTACAGCAAAGAAAAATATTTATCCTCCAAGCATGCACACCAAGCAATTGAAAAAAAAAAAAGACAAGCTTTAAAAGTCTGCAAATTTGATATTATATTGAACTTTTCATGAAACTGGACCGTGTATACGTTTTAATCAATGAACTTGTACTGAAATCTCACAACCGAGTAAACCTGGCAGTATGTAAGGATGGGGGGAGGTTACACTCCGCTGTCTGCAGTTTGAGACATCCGTGGGAATAGATTTGAAGGGTAAAGGGAGATGCTGTGGAAATGTGACTATGGGACCCAACAGCAACGGTGACTGCGGGCACTTCTACTCCCTTAGAATCACTTCTTTTAAGGGTAACTGCAGTTCAGCCAGCTTTGCTGAAAAAAGGAACAACAGCTTCCCTATGTCTATGCGCATCCCTGGAGCCAAGCATTTGTAGAGGGCACTCCACACGTGCTGAGGAAATAATGTCCCCGAAAATGAATAAGGAAATAAATATCCTCAGATTAATGCTCTATAAATACATTTGCTATAGGTTTCATCAAATATTCATGGTATATACATGTACGGGTCAAATTACCTTTAAATATTAAATTTCCTTCTCATAGGGGAGAATTTCAGATTATTTTCAGTGTTTGGGAGGAGCAGAGAAGAAATTCCTCTTTTAGCTGATGGGAGATTCTGCTTTGGGAACCAACGCTTCTGTGAGGGGAGAGGGGACGTCACTCTTGGAAATGGGAAGGGGCCCTACACTTCTTACCAGTGTTCTCCAAGGTGCATTGGATCTTAAAGACATAAACAATACACCTGTGCTTCAAAGAAGAAATGGAGGGTGTGGCATCCCCTGGATAGCATGCCAGAGACACACGACACTGATCTTCTTCATCCACAGCTCAATGGATAAAAGAAAGGTTTAGAGAGACACAGACAGGCATGCCTGTTCCCAGGTTATAGCAGGTGCTGGGTGGAAACCTTGGTCAACAGGGGCCTGTGACTCAGGTTTGTCATTGATTAGGTAGGATAGCTGTCACAGAGGACACCTGGGACTAGGGCTTTTGAAGCGCTGACCAAATGAATGATTGGCCAACAGTCCCTCACGTGTGACCATGGGAAACTGCTGTGAGTTTAAGGCTGGCTTTGGATCCAGGTTTGCTTCTTGTTATTGGGGTTGGCTTGAGAAACTGGCATTTTCTTAGATCTTTCTTCCTCAGGGTAAAGCTGGGGCAATCAATGGGTCCTTACTGCTCACCTCACAGTAACGTCAGAACTTCAGAGATGATTCTCTAGGGTGGCGCTGAGAACACAGCTCAGTCAGTCAAAACCTTGCCATAAGACACATGGGAAAGAGTTATCTCCAGAACCAACATAAAAATCAGAACAAGTGGGAATCCAGGGTTGTTCAGCTGGAAGGCAGAGACAGGATTCCAGCAAGCTCCCTAATCAGCTAATCTAGCCCACCTGGTGAAGTTACAGACCAATAAGAAAAGCCAACTCCCACGGAGAATGGCAGGTGCTTGAGGAATGCCACTCTAGGATGTCGTGTGACCACTTGTGTATATAAACCCATCCCCACACATGCCTGGCCAAGATTCTATACAAGGCTTTAGTACTTCAAATACTAAGTCAAGAATACATCCACTTGATGACGGTCCCATTCCTCTGAGAACCCAGGATCAGCACCTCATCCACTCACAACCTCAGTGCTGCTGTCCGTGATACCCACAACAATTCTCAAAGCTCCCTTCTTCAAGCTGCCTGAGACTTTGATGCTTTTTTAAAATAGAGTTTACAGTGTTAAGGAGCCTGTGGGAGACCTAGTCTAGCTGACTTGGTGAAGTTTTACACCAAATGAGAGGAAAGTCATAAAAGAGAGGAAGATGCCTGAGGAGCCATGATCTGGTTTGTCCTTTGACCTCTTGACGACAGCACAGCTAAGAAGGCAGAGAGCAGACTAGAGTTCTACTACAGACAAACGATTTAACACTGAAACTGATACCCGGTTTGAGGGATGCAGTAATTGTGATGGGATTGGAGGAGCAATCCAGGACCGCCCCACGTAGAGAAAGAGAAGTAATCACTTGTATTACTTCCCTGTACAGAACCGCACAGCCTAATCCCCCATGCATAAATACACTTTAGGAATCTATTATAATTTGCAACAAAATTCAAGCTAATTGTTTTATATGCTAAAAGATATATTTTGATAAATTTAAGCTATGCCAGTTTCTAAATAAGATTTTGCAAATTTCCTATACCACAGAGTTTATAAACCTGATTCATAATTCATATTTTTGATATGACAGCCACATGAAAATATTAGAAACAATCCTGAGATTGCTTCACGTCTCTAGGCTTGATCACGTGTCAGGTTCTGCTTGCATGTCCAACTGGACCTTTTTCTCATTTGTCCCCTCAGAGTCATCAGGCACTCTCTGTGCTGGGAACACTAGGGAACTGGCTGCCTCTGGTTTCACTGTTTTGGGTGTTAGAATTGGCTGAAGTGTCCTGTAAAGTTGAATAGAGATGTAAGCAGGATTGAGTGCCAGAATCCCGGTGTGGTGGCCCTCCAAGGGCCTCTGTTGCCTGTGGTTTCTCCTAATCCCCAGGGTAGGGTGCACAAGCAGCAATGTCAAAGAGAACTCCAGACAGAAGGCAGCCAGCCAGGCACCTGAGCCTCTGCTGGCGTCAAGGAGAGGCTTGGGCTTCTGGAGAAGATGAGGTGACAAGGACACATGCTGGGTCCCCATCTGACACTTACCAACAGTACCATCTGTAACTATGACATGGAGCCTAGAAGTCTCATGGCCTCTGGGGAGGAGGAGACCCTCTCTGAACCCCCACAAACCCTGAGTTGATAGATGGCTGCTCACACTGGTTCAGGAAATCATGCCCAGGTGCTGAAACCCTTTGAGAGCCCTCTGGCAGGCCCTGGTCCCTGATGCCAGTTTTGTAGACTCTGGCAAACAGGAGCTTCCTTCCACCTGGTTGACTAAATTCACACATACACACATGCATGTGCACACACACACACAGTCACAAATAGTCACACGCTCATTCACACTCACACTTAAGCACACTTACACAGTCCGTGTGATAGTCCTACGGCTTTAAATCTCATTTTTCACAATAGTTTAAGTCCTTTCTCCTTTATAGAGTCCACCTTCAGGGGGATAAAACACTCACAAAGAATCGTGAAAAATTGTCATTATCACCTCCAGGAACAACCAGTTAGTGTTTCGAAAGGGAAGATGTGAATCACGGAAGAACCTGTATTTGTTTGAGCTGCTGTATTTGAGGGCCTTGTTACAGGTGCTCAGCCTTCATCCCATCAATATCCTTGTCCAATCCATGTGTCTTTGTTTCATCTTTGAAATGGGGCATTTGTGTAAGGAGAAGCTAAAATGCAAGGGTCATAGACGTTTTACATAATATTAATGTTAAATAAAATAGTCGAGACTTAAATATTACTTATGACAAACCTACATTTGCAAGTTTTGCTTCAAAATATGCATTTAACAATTAAAAATCTTCCAATTATTATTCAACTGTGTTGTCTAAAATGTGCAGAGAAAATGGACCTGGATTCAATGACTATCAAATTTCTTACAACCATAAAGTTAGGATATTTGATTCTCTGTTCTTTTTTTCTTAACCAGTTTTTTTTTGTTTTTATTATGGTGTGAGTTTGTGTGTGTGTGTGTGTGTGTGTGTGTGTGTGTGTGTGTGTGTGTGTGTGTATGCCCGCCCATGCGTGTGAAGACCAGAAGAAAACTTGCAGGAATCAGTTTTCTCTACCACATGGGCCCCAGGAATTGAACTCTGGTCTTCAGGCTTGGCAGCAAGCACCATTACCCACTGAGCCATCTTGCCAGTTGAAGTTAGGAGAGAATTTAACAAGTGGAATACTGTTAAATAAAATCCAAGTTCTAACATATTTGGAAAGGCTTGTGGATATCTTCAACTAACTGGAGCATCAGCATCAGCAGCAGTGGGTGACTAGGGCATGAGGGACAAAGATCCTAGAAAAGTCCAATATGCCCTTGTCTGCAAATAAATTACTAACTGAAAATTTCAGCAGAAGTCTATGATAAAATTTTTATCTTTTCTAAGACCAAATTATTTTTCCTCCTAGACTTTAACCTTCTTGGGTACAGAATCTCTGTAAGATTCGTCACTGTGTCTACGAAGCCACACAGTTCTTTGCACATCTTTGCGAATATGACTAGTCACTTAGATTATACAATATTCCAGCTGTCATTTTATTTATTGGAAATAAAGTGCATTTTCCTGGTCTTTATAGTTATTAGTCATTTTTCTGAGTTGCAACAATTGTTTACAATGCAAATTATAGAAGGAAGAGTTGAGAAAAGTGTATCTGGATATCGTGACTTTTTAAGGTGTCCAAGACACAATTTTTCACTCCAGATTCCAGGGTGTGAATGTGGTGTGTGTGTGTGTGTGTGTGTGTGTGTGTGTGTGAGAGAGAGAGAGAGAGAGAGAGAGAGAGAGAGAGAGATTGAGAGAGAGAACAGTTATGCATTTGATGAATGAATGGAGCGTCTCTCAGTCAACCTGCTAGCTTGACTGTGAAGCCATCATAAAACAGCAATGCAATCACATTACCAACCAGACAGCTTACAGACCATTAGAGCAGACTTTTTTTGCTTACCTGTTCTTAATTATTTTCAGATAAGAATGAGACATGAAAAACCAGCACAAAGCTGCAATAATGAAGATCCCTTGAGGCCAGAGAGATGGCTCAGTGGTTAAGAGTACGGACTGCTCTTCCAGAGGACTGGTGTTCAATTCCCAGCACCCACATGCCAGCTCATAATCACTTGTCACTACCTGGGATCCTGTGCTTTCTTCTGGCCTCCTTGGACACAGAACATGCATTTGGTACACAGAAATCCATGCAGGCAGAACACCCATACACATGAAAAGTAAAGGAAAACTAAATTTTTTTTTTAAAACAAAGATGCCCATCACCAGAAATAATCATGAGAAACTGGCTAGCGTTTATGCTCTTGCTCTCAAGGGAGCAGAAGTGTTTGCTGATCCACAGGATTCAACAAGTGCTGAACTAGGCCAGTCCAAGTGGTTCCTTGCTGGTGATGGCCTTTGTCATAAGACCGGATTTTACTTCAGAAGTATTGCATGCCATCTGGCCCCAAAGAGCAAATCTATTTTTATAATATCAAATTTGCAACAAGGGAAAGCCACACACATGCTCGGTGTTGGATGAACTTCCATTTTTCACACGATCGGCTTTCACTCTTCTTCCTGGGGCCCCCCATGCTGGGTGGGCTCTTTCCCTCCGCTGCAGGCCTTATCTCTGCTGAGTTGTAGGATTAGGATCCCAAAGTCACTGAGCAAACAGTGTCTGATTCTCCACAGCAGACCTTTTGTTCGTATACATTTTCCTGGCTCTTGTTCGAGGAGGCCGAGGATGCCTATCAACTCCACACTAATAATATCCTTCAGTAAATGATAAAGTCAAGTCCAATGTAAACCGAGAAGCTTTATCGGCGCGTCCAAGCTATCCCATTACAGCTCTGCACCGGCCAACTGAGCATCCTTTTCCTAGACAAAAGACCCCATGCCTAAGAAAGAGCACTTACCAGAGTGGGTGTTTGTTTGTCAAAGGAGAGCTGCTTGCCCCCTGATTCAAGTCACCTTGGTTGTCACTGTCGTCGGAAGGAAAGAGGTGTACTTTACAGCAAGTACTCCTTCCTTAATGAGCTCCTGAACTGAGCCAGAGGGGAGCCGGGGCTTCCTGAAAACCTGTTCTTTCTCTTTCTCCATGTCAATATCAGCCGATGGACTCCTCAGGGGCAAAGTTTGCCTCTTACTGTGCACAGAGAGGACTCCGCGGTTGACCAGTTACTCTTCCACCCTGTTGTCAGAGAAGATGAGTCAAAAGGGATTTACGCACTTGGTTCATTCCGCCAGATGGCCCTTCTTCTCCTGTATCCCGAGAGGAGTTCAAAATCAATTCATGTTCCTCTGCGGTTCTAAATTAGGCAAATGGCCGTGCCCATCTCGATCGTTGATAAGCCAGTTTAATAAAGAGAGCCTGAGCAAAAGTAGAACCATTTCGAAAAGATCTTTCAAATGTCTGTGCCTTTTTTGACATCGAATGGTACTTGCCTATGGAACAGGAAAAAGACATTTTCCTGTCCTTTTACCTTCTGTTTGCATGGGACTGATCACTCCAGGCCCAGGAAAGGTTATTCCATACATGCATATATGTTTGTGTGGTCTCTGCAAAAGATTATGTAAGTGTGCAGAATGTATGTGCTGTGTATGCATCATACGATTTGCACAGACCCAAACAGCATGCTGTCTTATGTAACTTATGTAAACATTAATGGGAACAGGGGGAGTCAGTCGACGCTGGTGAACAGCAATATGCTCAGGTTTCCTGGCATGTTTGTTGTTGCTAGGTGTTTTTTCAGTTTGTTTTTATTTTTGTTTGTGATACTCAGGGGATGTGTGAGGAATAGCCATTCTTTTGACATGAAATCCCCATCTAAAAACCTTGTCAAGACTAGATAGGGAACGAAGTATATTTCACAGTGTTGCTGTGTTGGTTTCCTTCCAAGCACAGCATGCTACTGGCTGATCTATCAGTACCTTCAGACCTGAAGAAAAGCCAAGTGTTAGAGACCTCACTCATTGCTACCTATAGGCTCTTGAGGGAAGGGCCAAGTGACAGCTGCAAGACTCGGGGTATCAACAGGAAGAGGTATTAGAAAGCTCTCAAGTTTCCATTTACATTTATTCAAGTTGTGTGTGTATGGATATTGTATGCGTGTGTACCTGTGGATACTCATGGGGTCCATGTGTTCTTTGGTTGTGGAGGCCAGAGGACAACCTCAGTTGTCATTCCCCAGGTTCCATCTACCTTCTTTTTAAAGACAGGGTGCTTTACTGAACCCAGAGCTTCCTAAGTAGGCTGTATCTCCCAAGCCCTAAAGAGATTACAGCACACACCACACCTGCCTTTCTTTTGCATGAGTTCTTCAGATGGAGCTCAGGTTCTGGTCCTTTTTTTTTTTTTCTAAATGGGATATGATGAACAAGGGCCAGCATGATAGCTAAAGAAGAAATTTCATCCTAAGGAATGCATGATTCTGAGGACTGGATATACAGGTGCTGGAAGACAAACACGTGATAGCTCAGGGTAGACAGGTCTGGGAGAGGTGGTATTTGAACCCACCTAAGTGTTCTAAATGGTCACTAGGAGTTTCCCAGGGAGAGGGAAGAAACTGCATCATAGTTTAACACAGGAGGCATCAGAAAACGGCAGCAGCACAGACAACATGCCAGGTGTTGCCAAAACTCCGGGAAGATGCTTGTGTGTCTAGGAGTTCACCTTCGTCACTGCTCCAAGCAGCAGTGCAGGGGCAGAGAGCCACTATGATCGGCATTATCTGTGAAGCAGACCCAGGCAAGCTTTGACATTTGAGTTGGTGCGACAGTCAAGCTTGCTTCATGGTAAAAGTTAATCAAGAAGTTAGTGATTGTCTACTGGGGCCCTTCATGGTTTAATCAGAAACTTGGCCAGCAAGTGAGAAAAAAAACAAAAGCAGGCGGAGAGAGGCAAAGGTAATAAGTGAACCTATGTGATCATGGTCCAAGCTCCAGCCCTCTGCTGTCAATCATTAATTTCTATTAATGAAAACCCAACGAAACGCCCATTCAGCCAGAATTTGGTTCTCTTAAATAGGAGAGAGCAATGAGAAGGTACATTATTCGATGTTGTAATTAAGATATTTGAGGTGTCTGTCCAGCTCATGCTTCTCTCTTCGTCAGGAACATCCTCTATAGAAATTGCTAGTTACCTAAGTTCATTTGCGATTACAGAGTTGGCCCGTGTGTGCCAAGAAGATGTTATCCTTCATGCACTGTTAAGAGCTGGGGGTATATTATGGTTAAAGTTAACTGCCATAGATTAGATTCGCCTAAGTCCGTGGCCTGATGAGAAGAACTATCATGACCGCCTTGAGTGATGAGGAAGACTGTACCAATTGTAGGCAGAAGCTCCTGGTAGCAGTCCGAATAAAATGGATGTGTCAGGAGGAAGGGCGTCTTGCCTATTGCTTGCTTGACCTTCCCTCTTCTATTGGGTTGATTTGCTCTATTGTTGTTTCTACTAATGATTGTG
Source organism: Microtus ochrogaster (assembly GCF_000317375.1). Taxonomy (NCBI): domain Eukaryota; kingdom Metazoa; phylum Chordata; class Mammalia; order Rodentia; family Cricetidae; genus Microtus; species Microtus ochrogaster. The sequence goes on from NC_022023.1 coordinate 22,446,091, forward strand.
ATGATGGTGGTGATGGTGATGATGATGATAATTTTGACTCTGATATCAGAGTCAGTGTTTTCAAGGTTTTATTGAAGACTTGGGACCAGTGGCTCTCCGAGAAGTCTCTGGGCTTCCAGTGTCATATTAGGACTGCTGAAGCATCCACCCTCAGGGTTGAGCGACCATCAGGTTCTCGGTTTTCATGTGTAATTCTGTTGTTCTACATTAAAGCTGACTTGATAAATCGTGTGAATGTGAATGTGTGTGTGTGTGTGTGTGTGTGTGTGTGTGTGTGTATACTCGTTGCTTTTTCCTCTCAGCTCATTAGTTCCGATCCTCTAGAGAATCCTGATTAATATAAGATACAAAGATATATAAACCCAGTACTGACCTTGAGAATCTTGCAGACTAAAAATATGGGCCACAGCTCAAGTAAGTATTAAGGCAGACATGGGAGGTGGGAAGGAGAGGTTCAGGGAAGGTGTGGGAAGGCATTTGTAGGGATTATCTGACTGGAAAGGCCCTCTAGGAAGCTAGACCGTGAGTGCTGTGTTCACGGGGAATCAGTCCAAACTCAGCTTCAGCAAATCAGTGCTATGTAGGAACTCTGAACAGTGGCAGCAGGCACTCGGAGATTTTAAGAAAGTGGCAAACCTATGCCTTGTGAAAGACTGAAAACTATTAGAAGCTCACTTAACTTGTCATTCATATATTTCTAGACATGTCCTGTCCCAGACGATCTGTAGCTTGTCCATCTCTTTAATTTGATCCCATCAGACTAATGCTAACTGGAACTAGGGCACTTATCAAGTCAATAAAGATGTATTTCTTCATCATCAACAGTCACACGAGGAAGGCTCTTCAGTGGCCATGTGTGACTTTTGCAATGCATTCCCTTAGCCATGACCGACAGACCAGTTGGATCCTTTTTTTGCATTGACTTCTTCACTTCAGCAGAAAGTTCTGATCTCTCAAGAGGAAAGGCACAGCACCAAATGTTCTCTGAGGTCCCAGGATTCACATATTCACACTCTCTACAGCCATATGACTCAATCTCTCCAGTACAATCTCAGCATCTTTCCAATGAATAGCTTTTTTTTTTTCCTTTTTCTTCTTTTTTCTTTTTTGGCTAAGCTAGCTCAAGTTATTTTCTACTGCCTGCAAATCAAAGAACCCACTAATATAGTTCATTTTATTTTTATATTTTATTATTCTGAATTACTATAAATCTTCTTGGTGATTTTTCTCCTTGATGGATAATGACAGTTTCCCGAGGGAAATGTTCTATTTATTTTCAGAGTAATAGTACAAGAGACTAGCAACCATCAATTCAGAATTTTGGTCTTAAGTTCCCCAAGGAGAAACTGCATCTTGTATGGTTTGGGAGTGTTGCACTTGTATAATCCTCAGAATAGTAACTAACTTAAAAGATATTTTCATCACTCAAAGGTCCAAGTGTGTGTGTGTGTGTGTGTGCGTGTGTGTGTTTCTTCTCTTTTTATTCATTTGATTTTTTTTGATCTCCAGTGCTTTGTGTGAACCAGCCTGAGCCATAGGAACATGAGAGGACTGGACCTTCCTCTTTCCTTTCTGCTACTACATATGGCACAGATTTGTGACCCCAGCAAGGGGCCAAAGTAGACAGCCACTTGGATCCCATGAGGGGAGCCGCAACCCTTTTCCAAGACTGATCATTTGTCATACTCAGGGAGTAGAGTACTCTCTATAAGAATAGACACAAGCTTCTAATTTCAGGATAGTTTGCTTCTAAGTTTTTAGGACTACCTTGTGATTGTTTGTTGCCAGATTTCCATAATCCACAATGAATTTGTTAGTGATAATGAAAAAAGAAAAGAGAAGTCTACAATGTCTTTACTTTCTTGTACTGTGCGCACCCCAACAGAACCTACTCCCATCTTTTGCGACAGTTCCAAATATGGGGACTGATGGCATCACACAGGTGCCTTTCTGCAGCTCTCCCTGGTCCTCAGTTTCTTTTCAGGCACTGCAAGTCACCTGTCTTTAATTCTGATCATAAACATATGGCTGGAAATGAACTCCAAAAATTTCATCACCGGAGTCACAAAGAGAGTTTTAATGACAGACAGCAAATCGGTTGCTGCAATCACTGATCAGTATGATATATCCAACCTCACACTTTGGGTTGAGTCTTCCAGCTACATTGGTGACAACCAACATGTCCATACACAGACACCAGAAAAACCTCACTGGTAATGTCACTTTTCCCATAGGGAATCTTACCTTCCCCATTGGGTACCCTTCATGTCTGTTAAACCTTCCTTACATAGCTATACAGACACTGCCATTTAGGAACTCAAATGCCAGTCAAGTGACATGAGCTAATAGGCAGTGTTCCGGTGATCTTCATATACGAATCTGTTATCTGTTGTCTCACCTGTGTCCCCATAAGGGCCCTGCCCTGACGATCTGCTCAGTTGGGTTGAGTAATTTTTCTGTGTCTGTTTCATATTATCCAAAGACTATCTTGGGTTTTGTTTGTTTGCTTGCTTATGAAAACACTATCAATTAGTAACCTAGAGTAAGGAAAATTTTAAAAGGAAAATATTTTATAACTAGTGATATTACACTGAAGAGGTGCCTTAGAAATAAAGAACCTAAGAAAGATGCGTAGTAAGAAAAGAAGGGACTGAACAGAAGAGAAGAAGAAAGAGGGAAATTGGAAATAGGTAGGTAGGGATGGGAAAGGGAGGGACAGAAGAAAGAAAGAAGAAAGAAGAAAGAAGAAAGAAGAAAGAAAGAAAGAAAGAAAGAAAGAAAGAAAGAAAGAAAGAAAGAAAGGAAGGAAGGAAGGGAAAATAGAGATAAATTATGTGGGATTCCCCTCTGTATGCTATGAATATATTTTATGACCATTGGTTAATAAAGGATTTGTTGTGGTCAATGGCTTGGCAGAGTAAATCCAGGCAAGAAATCTGAACAGAGATACATAGAGAGGGTACGTGTAGTCAAAAAGATGCCAGCCAGCTGCCAAGGAAAAAAGGCATGTAGAAAATGAGGTAATGACATGGCCAGGTGGCAATACATAGACTAATAGAAATGGGTTTATTTAAAATGTAAGAGCTAGCTAGAAGTATACCTGAGCCACTGGCTAAACAGTGTTATACTTAATATAACTTCTATGTGATTACTAGGATCTGGGTGGCCAGGAAACAAAAGTACAATCTCTGTTTATAGATGAAGGGAGGGATGGAAAATTCTGAGAAAATATTCTGATCATTACCAGGGCCTCTAAAAATCAGTCTTCCTATTAAAGATGGGCTGTTTATTGACAAGAGTAGCTCTCTGAGTTTCAGAAGAAAAGATATGCCCATCAGCATGGTTCCAGGAGTCCTCCTGCCTTCTTCCTTCCTGAGCCACCATCTGGGTAGACACAAGAAGGTCTTACCCAAAAGTGCTATAAAATATATTACAAAACATGTTCTTATTGATATTTTCTTTCTAATAAGATACTAAGTGATAATGTCTTCATAAGCAAACAAACAAAACCCAACTATCAGACAATAGGGGTGCTGTGGGATAACCCTTCTGTATCCTGTGGCTATAAGTTGCTCTCATTGGCTGATAATAAAAATGCTTTGGCCTATAGCAGGGGAGAATATAGCTAGGTGAGGAAGTCAACCAGAGATACAGGGAGAAAGAAGGACAGAGCCAAGGCAAGCCAGCCACCTACGAAACTAGATGCCAGCAGACCGGTAAAAGCCATGGCCACTTTGGCAATACATAGATGAATAGAAATGGGTTAATTTAAATATAAGAACTGGTTAACAATAAGCCTGAACTATAGGCCAAACAGTTTGTAAATAATTGTAAACCCCTGAATGATTGTTTACAGGGAAGGACAGAGAAACTTTCATTTGCATAGGTGTCACTATGTGACAGCATCCATACCTGCTGTTTTGATGAAGATGCCAACCTCAAACCCAGCGACCCACAGAAATTACATCCAGTGGAGACTGAAAAGTAGTGGGAGAGCTAGAAATGTACATATTCCAGCCAAACGCTAACACACATGGGCCTATGCCCTGACCTCTACTGGCCAAAATGACTCCGGCCCAAGGACTAGTGCAGCGTGAATATCTTGGTGGTGCACAGGTGCTTGAGATAAAAACCTTTGTAAAGGTTTCTTTTCTTTGACTGGCTGCCGCCAAGCCCTGCAAGTTAAAAATGCATGCCATGACTCCGTAATCTCGTGAAGGGATGAAGGCATCACTGTGTTAACAGAGAATCCTACCATCTCATCTTTGAAAGGGTTTTGGTTCTGCAGCCACTTCCCCTATCAGGCCAAGAATGAGATACGTTGAAAAGAGATGGTGGAAGCTGTAGCTGCGGAATTTCCTCTGGCCATTTGAGTCACCCAGACAGCTCCAAGCACTCTCCACGTTCGTGTATTATAATGAAACAAATTATCGTGGTGTCACAGACCTTGAATACCACTAACCTTGATAAGCACTTACACCTAAACAAAAGGAGAATCAATTTGCATTTTCCTTTCTCCTGGCTAACATAATGCTTCATTTTACAGTCACCATTAAGGGTTATTGCCTTGTGCATGTACTGCATTAGGCAGTTTGTGCCCATTGTTCGTGCACGGCTCCATCAGAATGTTTCAGGTCGAAGGCATTTTCACAATGACTCTGCTTTTGTCTCGCCCAGCGCTATTATCTCGACTGTGTTTATCCCAACAGGTCCCTTCAAGACCTCAGCCCCATGCCCTGTGAAAACATGTCAGTCATTCCCTTCACTCACAATTGGAAGGAACAATGCTCGGAATCTCAGGAGTTGTGCGTGCACACACCTTCACACTCATGCTTATGTGCCAAGCTCACCTGGGTGGCCAGAGAAGTAAAACAATGCTTCTCCGATTGTCCTTAATGGAGTGCAGGCTGTATAAAGAAGCCCCTTAAGGAAGCCATAGACGCTAAGTTGACAGATGCTTTGAACCACTCCATGCCTGGCCTTTGAGTGATCATTTTCTCCTCTGATGTACGGTCTCTTAATTTTCAGGGAGCAGAGGAAACAAACCATAGGCATTCCTTAAGCAAACATCTTTGCCTGGGCAGAAACAGGAAATACCACCACCACCACACGCAACCAAGAAACCACAAATGTATGACTTAGAATAATTGAGCAATGACGATTGGCAGGTAGGGTTTATTATAGATGTAACCTTTGAGAAGATAACAGAAAATCTTAACCCAGAAAGAGACACTGACTTGGTGAAAGAAGACGATCACAGGCATGATCAAGATGGACAGCACCTAAGAAGCTGAACGTTGCTCCTGTGCTGACAAATAGCAGGGTCAGAGACCAAACATTAAAATGTAAAACACTCAGATTTTAAGATGAATTTTTTAAATTTAAAAATAAAAAAAAAGCAGAAAGAACCCTTTTCTCCTAGTATATTTGGCAATCCCATTTCAACTGCTTCCTGATTTTGCATCAGTCCTGGTGCCTGGCATGTCCTGGTTCCATTTCAAAACAATCAAGATTATGTCTGGAATAATATTTCATTTTGGAGGAAAGACTGAATCTTTAATGCCAAACACTTGGCCTCTTCATTCCTGATTTATCTTATTGGGTCTGGAAGGTATGCAGTCTAAGACCTTAAGGGTAGGTAAAGAGCCTTTAAATTTTGCTCAGGGTCTTGTGTGAAGTAGGCAAGGATGATGGGAGAGAGATTGAGAAATATAAGGAGCACAGTCACTGGCAGAAAGGTTGGTCTTTGCATAAACATTCCATTCCAAAGCCTTAGACCAGTGGTTCTCAACCTGTGGGGTCGTGACCTTTTGGGGGACAGAACAATCCTTCTTGCAAAGGTTATCTAAGAATATCGGAAAACACAGTTATTTAAATTAGGATTCATAACAGTAACAAAATTACAGTTATGAAGTGACAACAAAAATAACTTCATGTTTGGAGGTCCCCACAACACGAGGAGCTGTGTGAAAGAGCCGCAGCATCAGGAAGATTGGGAGCCAATGCCTGAGACAGATACTGAAATGGAGCCCCGTGGAGGAGAACACAACTCACGGTCACGAGCAAGAACCCTCGAGCCTTGTCCTAGCGTCTGCAGTGAGCGATGCAGATGGAAGGGTGAATGGGGCTTCACGATGGTCTGAAGAAGTTACCAGCCTGGAATGGAACTGACAGAGAGCAATGAAAATGCATGCTAGAGCAAATGCTCCATCTTCCAATGTAAAATAGAAAAGCGTCTCAAGGTTAGCCACCTTCCTGTCTTCATGACTTTTCTAGGAACTGGGGTTATTTATGGACTTAATTTCCCTGTAGGACATTCGAGAATTACATGTGTTGAGGCAGGAAGTCTCAGCACTGAAGCCCGATTCCTCCTTCCTAGCTTTCAAACGTCAGGGAGGTCCATGGATTTCCGCAAGCTTTGTAATGTCTTCTTAGAACATGCAAGACCTAGGCAAGTATGCATAACCCAACTATACTTGTGCTTCAGCCACAAGCTTCATGTTAGGCCTGTGAAGCCCATGAAAAGACCAGAAGAAGATGGGATCCCATGGAAAGCTGCAAAGAAAGCGGAAGAGCAAACCTGTGACATTTGGAATCACCCCCACCCCCACCCCCGCCATATATACCAGAGCAAAATTCAATCCTGCTGTAGAAAATAAGGGAACAGTTGTGATGGAAAGGAATGACTTTTTCCTTCAGAAATCAAAGTCCTCTGGTGGGGACTGGTAGTTCTGCCTTAAGAAACTTACAGTAGACTAAAAAGCAAATAAAAAAAATATTTTCAGGGAGAATATTTGTGTTAGCCAAAGACTTTTCATTTTATATGGTAGAGTTCCCTATAGAATTCTTCTAAATGGTAAAGTCCCCTGGCACTTTTTAAACGGTTGTTTACAGATCATTAACTACTCACAAAAAAAGCTGGTGGAGAAAACCTGCCAAAGTATGGGAATCTCTCATTGATTAACCAAAAGGATGTTGAAGAGAAAGAACTCAGTTTGCCAGAAATAAATTTTTCAGAAGCAATTTTGGCATGAAAATTTGTCTGATTCTCATCCTAACATAAGATTTCTTCCTTGTAGGCAAACAGAGCCCAAATTATAATAATAGCACTGAAATATTATGGAATTATGCAATGGCATTGAGATTTGACACTCTATTATCCAAGTATTGCTATAGTTTCCAGGTTTTATAATATGCTAGCACACAACATCTAGTCAATACTTCTATTTGACTCATAAGAATGACTTGTAGAAGAGGAATGGCTAGATTAAACGTACCCGAGTGTTTGGATGCATGTGCTCTTCAGAGAAGTTCGCTTCAACACACATCCCTTGTATTCCAAAGTTCCCTGAGCATCTGCTCGCTAAACATCCACAAGGATAGCTTTAAAAAACCATTCCTAATGCTTTAACTCAGAAGACCCTGTTCATTATATTAAAATAACTGCACACATTGATTGTTTTGACCAGTTGCTGGTGTTCCTACCTATACATTAATCAACATGGCTCTTGCATGCCTATTGGTTGTTGTAGGAGCTGTGGACTGCTTCCTGCCACACCAGCTCCTGGTCTCCTGGCTAGCTTATGCCCCAAAATAACAACACACAAACTGTATTCTTTTAAACACTGCTTGGCCCATTATATCTAGCCTCTTCTCGGCTAACTCTCACACCTGGACTAGCCCATTTCTAATAATGTATGTAGCACCCCAAGGTACGCTTACCGGGAAGATTCTAGCCTAAGTCCATCCTGGGTCGGAGCTGCTTTGCGTCCGCCTGGGAGAGGGGAGCATGGCCTCTGTCTGAGGCGTCTTACCTCACTTCCTCTTCCTCCCAGCATTCTGTTCTGTTTACTCCACCCACCTATGTTCTAAGCAATCAGGGCCAATGCAGTTCCTTTATTATAATTAACCAATGACCTTCCTCTATCGATTGGTGATCCTGCTCCTTCTTGAATTTCCCAGGTATTAAGTATGAAAGACATCCTCCAAGTCCAGGTAAGGAAACATTCTCTTCCCTTTCAGTTGCACATTCTTCTCTCCTCGGGTGTGGGTGTTTTAATTTGGCTTCTGGAATTTGAAGATCTCTGAATTTATGTTTCATCCGTTTGGGCTTGCAAAACCTGTTCCCATCAAACTGTGCAAAACTTCATTCAGACTTCCTCCTCTGCCTTCCTGTAGTTAGATTAAATGGCTCAAGAAGCTCAGGGAATGAGGCCACTCTCATGATCTCCACAATTATTTTTGCAGAGCTCTGGGAGTCCATGAGATGTTTGCAAGTTCTTTGTCCTCATAAGTGATTAAAATGAAAGTTGAGTGATATTTATGATTATTGCAGACAGGATCTCATACGATAAAACAACAGTCTGGGATATCTTGACCGAGTGAAGCCAAACAAAATGGGTCTTTAATGGCTTTGAACAACACAGAAGTTCATACGCTTCGGCCAAATGGAAAATAGCTAAGCTAGATGCTCTGCTTTGAACAAACTTTACGATGAACTTTTGCCCTTTTGTATTTGTTGCTTTTGTTTTTGTTTTTCTCGAAAAACCTCCTGGAAGTAACATGTAATAAGAAGATAATGTGTCCCCGAGATGAACTAAATCTTCTGAACTCTTTGCCATTATGATCTTGGGATAAAAAAAAATTTCTCCCCCAGAGCCCCTGGCCCCAATCCTATCTCACTGCCCAGTTTAATATGGCTGAGATGGTCTTCCCATATCCCCAGCGCCTATATGAATCATTTTTCAGTGTGGAGTTCTGATCATTATATACAAGGTCACTTTTTAATTAGAACAATATAGTAAAACATATGCTCGGAAGATGAATGAGGTACAGAGCTAGCTGTGCTATACTGAACCCTTTTATTGGAAAGCCCTTAAAAATAATAAGCGCCATGTATAGTCCAGGGGCCTTTGCAACATATTTCAGGGCCGCAAAGTGCCTGCCACGGAGAATGAATACCCTGTTACAGAGAACAATCATTTGGCAACATAGGTTATTTTAATGGACACATCACTTTAAACGGAGCCTTCGCCATCTGTTCTGCCCTCTAATTACAGATGCAAAAGGAACATAATTCACAATTGCATCATAAAAAAGTAAGATATAAGTGATTTAAATGCATGTGTATCTTCTTTATTCAACCCAGCACGCAGCTGTTATGTTGTTTTCATGTTTCAAACACAAATGAGCAGAGAAATAGCTCCTCTCTGATGGAGGAAAATCTCCGTTCCAGGACAGTTTGGGGTGTGCGTAAGTGTAAAAGTGTAGTCTCCTCCGACATCAACTTTACAGGAAATGAGAGGCCAAGGTGCCCCCACAGCTGATGGAGGATCTGCTTGTACCAAATCCTAATTTTCAGCTGGTTCCAGAGCAGGGTTTGGCATTCCAATGATGGACACAGGTAGCTACAATTTTCCCATAACCAGACTAGATAAATCTTCATTCACTATAAGGTTAAATACAGATTATCCCTGGACCAAGGAGGCCACACTTGGGTTGAGCCCACATATACTTAAATGAACCTTTTATCCTGAGAATGAGGCTGGTGGAGACCTTTTTTCTCTCCTTGTGTCTCAAAAATACTTCCGGATCCCTTTGTATATTTATAGCTTATCAGTTATTTTTTTGTAGGAGAATGTCTAACTATGAGAGCTTCAAGGTGAACTTACCTCTCAGGACAGCTCTGGGAGGTAGGTACTGTTCCTCCGGACACAACCACAGTGTCTCTGGAGCACACTGTCACTTCATAATGCGAAGTTTGTCAAGTTCATGGTATGTATGCTCAATCTACTTTCCAAGAGGAAGGCTGTGTAGCTTAAACAGCATTGTTTTTTTTTGTTTGTTTGTTTGTTTGTTTGTTTTTTTGTTTTTCGAGACAAGGTTTCTCTGTAGCTTTGGAGCCTGTCCTGGAACTCCCTTTGTAGACCAGGCTGGCCTCGAACTCACAGAGATCCGCCTGCCTCTGCCTCCCGAGTGCTGGGATTAAAGGTGTGCACCACCACCGCCCAGCTCAGCACTTTAATAGAATAAAATACTGGCTTCTTAGGGCTCATTGCTTGGAAATGATCCTTAAAATGAATTAGCCAGAGAGAGGTGCAAATAGAGAGTTTTAAAAGCCTGGCAGACTGCTTAAAAGTCTGTCCTGTAACCCTGTCAGTAATAAGAAAATAACACCCAACAAAATTGTTCCTTATGCTAAGTTTTGCTACGAAGGGTGTGTGCTTTGAATCGTTGATAATAAACAGGTGTTCTAATGTGCGGGTTAAGTAGTTTAAAAACACAGCCTTTCCACCAGTAAAACTGGTTTTAACAACTATACTCTTCTCAGAGATTAAATGGAAATAATAGCTAATATAATCTTAATATCAAAATTATAGCAATTTCATCCAAATGTGCATACATTTATAATATTTGATGCTACATGTGCACATGTTATTACTATTAAATGTGTGCATATATTATATACAGAAATATGTGTATAGTATATATGAATGATAGATGATATTTAGCAGAGGGTGATTCATACATATTTCCCAGTAGAGGTGTTTCCCATTGGTCAATGCCCCTGTAGACAAGTATTCAATATTTTTATGTTACCTCTACAAACCATTTACAAATTACAGTATGAAGGTAACTAAGGTTGGTTTTGATAGCACATAAACAGTATTTATATGGTCTTCCCAAAATGTAACATTTTTGTATTGAATACTGCTCATTCTTTTAAGCCAACATAACATTACACACAATAAAACCCAAACCAGAAATAAATTTGAGTGCTGTTACTCTAATCTCTGTTCAAACCTGCTGTTGAATTAGTGTCTTTCTGAGACTCTGTTTGTGAGACCGTGGAACTCTAACTTCGTAGATGTTTCTGTGGTTTCCCTTGATCACACATAGGTTGAAATAAAACAAAACCAGTAAATCCATGTATATCAATCAAATGGTAAAATACCTTGGTAATAACTATTATTTACTAAAACAAACACATTAGGATATAATCTGAAATTTATATCAAAATCATCTGAGCATTTCTTGGTATCAGAAAACTTCTAAGGGCTCAGAATATCCTGATGGGATGTTTTTCTAGTCCAGGGATATTTTTGAATTTTGCTTAGTAGCATCATGAGAAAAGGAAGGATGATATGTTAAAATGTAGTATGTAATTGGTTGCTATATTCTGAAATTGTAGTGCTTTTATTTATTTATGGGTTAAAATAAAAATTACAATAAGTGGTAGGCTAAGGAAACTCATGTCCTCTGCCTATACTGAGTTTTAGTTGGCAACTTTGAAGACACTGAAGGATGCTTAGTATCATTGCAACTGTAGCACACTACCACTAAGCATACTACCTGCACACAAAATTTTACTTTTCATTAAACTGAAAACACAGCTTGGATCTATGTAAGTACATCACTTGCATGCTTACTCTACTACATGTAAACCAGTGTGACCCTGTGGTGTGGAAAGCATGAAGGTTGATCCAATGGAAAAACTAACAATACTATCGGCATCAATCCAGAAATATATTTCAGAAAAAAAATGATATTTTTATTCTTGTCATTATAGACAATTAACTTTTTAAAAAATGTAATTTATAGCAAAGTGAAACTTTGAGAGACCATAAGTTCTCTCAGAAGATAAAATTATGTCCTTAGTTTGGCCCCTGGAACCCATAGTGAAAAAAGAGAATTGACTCCACAAAAGTGTTCTCTGACTTCCCCACCTGTCCATTTACACACACACACACACACACGCACACACACACACACACACACACACACACACACACACGACAGAGAGAGGGAGAGAGAGGGAGAGGGAGGGAGGTAATAGGTAAAGTGATAATTTTTATTTTAAAAAGGAAAGTATAATTTTAAAAAACATGCAGTGTTTTAACTTAATTCAAATGAATTGTATTAATTTGTTGCAAAGAGCAGAGGATTTGTGAAAACGTTCCTGCTCTTCAACAAGTTCAACTTTAGCACAGGCATGTGAAGGGTGTCCAGTGGTGCTAATTTTAACAGCAACTTGAAAATAATATTTGTCGAGCGGCATGGGAGTGGAAGTCACTCTTGATTGAAGTGTGCCAGGCAGAGGAAGGCACCGGACAGGAAGGGAGGCTCATACGAGAGTTGTACAATACTTTTTTGTGACAGGGAAACGCAGCATCATGTGTAGAATGCAGCATATGGTCCATGAGAAGCAAGGACATCCACTTGTGTATTAATGAAGCCCATTAGCTTTGCTCCTGAAGATGAGCTGAGTCTGCCGTTATAAATCATCTAGTTAGCCTACAAGGCTAACCGTAGTGCTGTTAGGTTCAAAACTAGGGCCATGGGGCTAGAGATAGGACTTGGCAGTTCCAAGGACTTGCTCTACAACCATGAGGACAAAAGTTTGGATATAAGTATCCATAGAACAATCTGGAGTTCCCAACTGCCTGCAACTCCAGACCTAAGGGATCCTCCACATTCCTTTGGGCTTTATTCATGCATAGATCTACACAGTTGCACACATACACACACACACACACACACACACACACACACACACTAAATCATACAAAAGAACATGACGATCATTTCAGTCACTAATAGGCAATGGCATCAGAGACCTAAGGTCGTAAGTGAGGATGATGGTGGCAGTAGAGATGGCAGTGGTATTTGAATATACTCCCGCCATTGCAATACGTTAGACTTTGCTGCAATAGCTTTACGTTTTTAATCGTAATTAACATTCCCAGCAACGCTGCGAGAAACCGGCTGACACAAAAATCAAAAGCACACCAGCAGAATGAAAACCTAGATAACAGCCACTAGAAGGGAGGAAGTTTTGGCAAATCGTAATCATTGTGATTAGGATAAGTGAAGAGCAACGAGCATGGAGGTATTTTATATCAAATTAAAACCAGAAAGTTTTATGAATATGCTTCTGGTGGATGGACATGCCACATACTCTAAGCAGCAGGAATGCTGAAGTATAGCCTCTCTGCCCACAGTCACAAAAGGGAATTCTCAAAAAAAAAAAATCTTTATGATGTGGTGAAGACAATACAGATAGACAACAAATGAATATCCATCCTCAGAGAGCGTGGCATCCCGTGAGAACAGAGCAATGAGCTTAGACAACAGGGTAATGTGAAGTGTGGCATCCCCAGTTGACCACACGGAAAATACTGAAGTCACTCTTCTCTTCCATTTTTTGTTCCTTTTTCTTCTTGTGGAATATTATCTTAACTGGGCAAAGATGCATTACATTTGTTTATACTGCAGGATATTACTTCAACTGTGTAAAGGTGTGTTACTTATGTTTGTGATGCATTTGTTAAATTATGAAAAGATGTGTTGCATTTGTTTCACCTTTAGCTGCCTAAGGCACTATTTATTGGCCTCATAAATAGATATGTTGGAGAAAGAATAGGCAGGGATGGTGGGCAGAGAAAATAAATAGGGGGAGAAATCTAGGCTTGAGAGAGAAGAGAGGAACCAGAGAAGAAAGGGGAGAATGAGGAACGTTCCCAGGGCCAGAAGCCTGACAGCTGTCAGTCAGCCAGACACAGAGAGAGCCAGACAGTAAGGAAAGATAAAAAGCCCAGGGACAAAAGGTAGACAAAGAAAAACTGGTTAGCTTAAGTTGAAAGAGCTAGCCAGAAATGTGCCAAAACTAGCCTGAGCATTCACAGCTAATAACAAGTCTCTTGTCTGTGTCATGATTCTGGAGATGGTTGGTGCCCCCCACAAAAACCCTGGTACATTTTCTTTTTAGTTTTTTTGAGACAGGGTTTCTCTGTGTAGCTCTGGCTGTCGTGGAACTCACTCTATAGACCAGGCTGGCCTTGAAGTCAGATCTCCCTCTTCCTCTGTCTCCCAAGTGCTGGGATTAAAGGCGTATGCCATCTCCACCCTGCTACTCTTTTCTTCTTTCATGACCTCTGTCCCCCCACTTGGTGTTACTCATTTCTCCTGTTGGGGCTTCATGATCTTTGGGGGAGGGGGGAGGGTCTTCTTAAAAGATGTACCTTACTGCACTAAGTCTGACTATAACTCAGCAAAATGAAAACTCAGCACTGACCTCTGAGAGAGCCAGTTGCAAAATGTATGATCACTAGTAATATTACAGAGGGGTTCCTAGGACATGAATGACTCTTAGCCAAAGGTAACTATTATCAATATCGTAAGTCTAAAAGCATCTACGGGATGATATCATATGTTTTATGTTTCCTTCAATCAGCAAATTAAAGTACATGGTAACTGCCAGTATGGAGATAGTATCAAAGGAAGGGTGTTCACTGGGCTCTTAGACAGCCCAAGGCAGGCTTGCAAGGGCAATGAGACAAAATAAACAGAAGAATGAGAGAACTTGGTTGGAAAATGCAAGATTGAGGCATAAATAACAGAAGCACAAGTCAAAACGAGTACTGAAACAATTGTATTAAGCATATAGAAAAAAGAATGAGTGTGTGCATGCATGCATTTTGCATGTGTGTGTGTGTGTGTATGTGTGTGTATGTGTGTGAACTCAGGTAGTTATTGCAATAGTTCAAGGTTGAGAGTCTTTAGTAAATAGGGCACCAGAAATAGAAAACAAAATAGAATCGGGTCATAGGAAGAATTTCCACAGATTTCAATCACTGTTAGCATATAGAAAGCCAGAGGAAACGAGAAGAAACCTCTGCAGAGGGGAGGCTGATGTTGTGTGCTCCAACCACAAAGAAAAGACAATTCGAATATTACGAAAGGGATACGCAAAGGACAGTGATAGAAAGGCAGACCATTTTCCTCAGCCGAGCCTTGTCCTGTGAAGCTCGAATGAAGGCGCATGTATCACCACACTACTTCCCGAGGAGTCTCTCCCTATCTAGATTAGCGAGTCAAACCAGCCCGTGGTTTCTTGATTATATACATTGGTTCTACTTGGTGTCTTTGCACAGAGGGAATTCTTCCATCTTTGTATCCAAAACAGCATCTGTTCCTTTTATCTACGACAACAGTCTAGTTCTAGAATCAGAGGGAGAGACAAGAGAATGGGTTGCGAGCTCAGCATAACTCCCAACAATAGACCAAAGTCACAGTGTGTGTCCGAAGCCTTTATCCGTGTTCAAAGGATGGACTGAAACATCCATTTGACCTAAAAATAAAAGTTTTATAGCATGCAAAGAGAAATAGAGTTTTGTCACAAAAAAAAAAGGTCTTCAGCAAGCTAGAACACAAATGTTTATTTAAAACAATTTTTAAACTCTGATTCAGAGGAAAGACACCAGGCGAACAGCGGAATCCCATGGGGACATCCACATGCCAAAGTTCTAGCCTGGAAAAAAAAAAAGGTTTTTAATGGGGGCGATTTTAAAACTATGTGTCCTCAAGTAGAGCTAAGAAAACTTTAAAGGATATAGCCATTCCAATTCCATGACACCATTCTAAATATAAACTAGAGGAAATGCTTGGGCATTTCGGTACATTAAGTTTACCACCCTTTCTGAATGCAGTGACAGGATATTTACTTGAGATTACACTTTCCAAACCCCTTTCTCTCGTTGACTTGTAGGGCAGGTCATCATTGGAACACAGAGAACAAGAAGAAAAGAGACAGTGTGTCATGGCCACCCTTGACCAGCAAGGAAAAACGCAATACCCGGAGCTCTTCTTGTAGCAGTTTTTAGGACTTTATTCACAGCAATCTATCTCCTTCTCCTTCTCCTTCTCTTTCTCTCTCTCTCTCTCTGGGCAAACCCTCTCCCAGCCCTTAAGTAGGCATGGGCTGCCAATCCCGAACTGCCAGGTGGGCACTGCCCATAGGTTCACGCATATGCAGGCAGCTGATATTCATTGCGTGATCATAGCATAGGTCAGGCCTTAGCCATCTCAGGAGTTGATTAGACATCTCCATCAGGTGTGACATCATGCAGCTCGCTACAACAGTGTTTACATATTTGCCCATTTTGCAAGTAAAGCAACCCACGCTCAACAGAGAGAGCACAGACTAGGAATCAGGACTCAGAGCTAGCCCCTGGGTTTCCCCTGCCTGGAAGAAGGACATCAGAAGAAAACATTGAGAGACCTCCTCACACTTAAGGCTTGCGGGACAGGCTGCTGTAAAAGGTTTATCTTGGGGTATGGAAAGGACTGGGTCAAGATTAGTCACTGCTGCTCTGCAGAGAGCTACCCAGAATCTACCCTCTCTCTCCATTTTTTCTTCTCCCCCTCTCTCTGTTCTCTATCCCTCTCTCCATCTCTCCCTCATAGGCATTCTTGGTCCTGAAAGGCTGGGCTCTCTGGAAAACTTTGGATACCAAGAGACGTACATTCATGCATAAACACAGAAAGGCATAGGAAACTTTCGAGTTTCTTGTGTCTCCTCATCACGTGGAAATGCCTTACATGTATTCCTTACATTTCCCTCTAAAGTAAGGTCACTATTTGCTTGTCTTCCACTATTTTCTCTCTGTGTCTCTCTGTCTCTGTCTCTGTGTCTCTGTGTGTGTATGTCTCTCTCTCACACACACATACACAGGTGCACCACAAAACCCATATACACACAATGTCTGATAGTTGCCAAAGGAAGACCTATGGCAAAGAAGTCAGAGCCTGAAGGAGCTTAAGACACAGTGGCTCTGGGAAGTGGAGAAAGCCTGTGGACCGGACACAGGGACACCATCAGGCTCACACTGCTGTTTGCCAAGAGACCAGCCCTAGGGTTTAAATCCAGTAGCCGAAATTCTGACTTGTAGGTTTTTGGAACGAATGAGGTATTCTTAAATAGAACTTAACAAAAACAGAGTCTAGAAATGACAAGTGCGGTGATTCTACAAATCAAAACACATTACTTGAAGCCTACGTTTTCAAAACTTGATGCATTTACCAAACCGTCCAGAAGCTAGCCACAGTTAAGTTCCGAACTGATGCTTTAACTTCACCAGCAGACATACCTGTATCAGTTTCCTCTTAAAGAGGAGGCCTAGGCCAGTGTGAAGATAAAGCTAGTCTGTCCTTCCTCCATTTCGAAGACACTTGTCACTCAGCCTGCAAGCATTTAGTTTTGTGGGGCAAATACATCTACTTAAAAGATTCATAGAAACAGTCCTATCTTTTAGATGTTTTCCATCAAAAGAGCTATTTTTACATTTTGATGGAGCGATGTTCTCTAAAATGAGGCTGTGACAGAGTTGTGTGGTGTGGGATTTCTGGAAATAAATCAGCAATTGCTAAAGTTCAAGTGATAGATACAAATTGATGTAAGTCAAAGGCACCTCCTCCAACTTTGGGGAAGCAGTAGAAATTAGAAAGGAAAACTTGCCCAAACCTTAGAACGAGCTAGTGTGTGGTTGACCCGGGTTCCAGTACCAGTGCTTAAAGAGTTTTCTGTTAGCATGCATGGCTCAATTCTGACTTTTTCTGCAGTCTGAACATTTGAAGCCTGTAGGCATCAAAGCTTGCGAACTTCCTTCTTTCTGCACCCATGATACTTTTGGACGGCTTTTGGGTGCCTGGATATGCAAAGGTTTTGGAATGTATACTGAAGACCTGGCTGGAGCCAAGCGTCCATGTCTGTGGCTGACTCAAACCTGATCTTCTAAGCTGAAATCTTGACAACTACCAGCTGGTGATGGTGGCAGGAAATGCTACGGACCACACAGTAAGACACAAGGGGTCCAGCACACAGAGGTCTTGAACTCTTACCTTCGACTCAAGTGGCTCGTTTGAAAGTCCTATTACCAAAGTGTTCTCAGGAAAGCATTGTGCTTGCTGGTCTTCTGATAATTGGCCTGATACCATGGTGGGGTTTTTTGCAAAATCTTTTAAATCATGTAATTGTACACGTTTTTAGTCTTGCTTCCTGCATTCATTATTTTCCCCCTCAAGGGCCATTTCCAGGGATCTCAGGAAAATGAAAGAAACCACTGTGACTAAGCTGGAATGCATGAAAACCACCCCACCTCCTCCTAGAGGGCAAGGAACAGATCTCATGACTCTTGTGTTTATCCCTCATCCATACCCTCCAGCTACTTGTTCGTCCTGTACCCTTGGAGCCATCCCAAGCCAACTGTGCCCTTGCTCCCTGGCCCAAAGGAAGATGGTCCCATCTCCTGGGGCCATGATGGGAGGCTGGAGGAAACGTTGCTGTTTGGGAAATAGCAAAATTGTATGTGACTACATTAAAATCGACCCTGTTCATCTTCATCTCTTGTCCTCTGGGCTGAAAAGGGGACACCCCGGTTAGGCCCTGCCCCCTGCGCACAGCTGCAATAGAAAGTAGGCCGATTCTACTACTTTCAAGTGTCAGGCCTTTTGTTCCGACTACTAGTTTATGGGCCTGATGTGAAGCATTGCAGTCAATGAAGCCTTTGTCCTAGGTGTACAGGGTAGGACAGTGGAAAAACTGCCTTCTCTTATATCCCAGGCTCATCCATCTTCCCCTCACCCTGTTTCTCAACTTTTCTGTCTCTCAGGCAGACAGAGAGAGGATCCCTCCTGGGTTAATGTACTGGAAAATTGTTCTGCATGTTTATGAGGGGGTGCCTCCCAAATGAAAGAGAAAAGGAGAGGGGGGGGGGAAGGACCGCGAGCAAGAGTCATCTTTCCCACTGAACTTGTTGGCCTTAAGCTTGTGGGTCTGACCCTGAATAAGAAGAGCTCCATGTCCTGCTAGGAGGGGTATTGTGAAGTTTGGCAGAACGCACTTCCGATTGAATTTTTTTTATTATTATTTATAATCACGAAGTCGTTTTAGACAGCTCCCATCACCCAACCCACCACCAATCCCCTGACTCCAAAGGCATGTACACACACGGGCATCCCAGCTTTAGCCTGGAAACGGCCCCTCCACTCACATCTCTTTACCTTGAAATAATCTATTCTCCTCAGAGGAGGAGCTGGCTCCTGCAGGCAGTTTGCTATAAATAGGAAATGTGTTTTTGCAGTTGCATGGAACATTGGACCATGTGAACTTTGGCCATGGATGGCTGTGGAACCCAGAGGGTGCCGTGATACGTGATGTCACTCGCTTGCTTATTTTAGATTTTTTTTTTCTCTTCCTAAAAACAATACTCTCTGATATCTTTGCCCATCTCTCTTTGCTCCTCCATGGGAGGCTTGGGGCTAAAATGTCATGTGTGTGGTTAAGACATCAACTATGTATGCATGAAATACAGATCTATGCTGGCATCAAGAGATTGAATGAAACTGAATTGATCTCTTACAGAGTCTCTCATTCAAAATATCACGGACAACAGGAGCACAAACATCCGGTGTTTGCTACCAAAGTGAACTGGGCCCGATAGAGGCCAGAGGAAAGCCTTCTTTCAAGCAATGATGGGAAGTTAGCACCATGAAGTATTTTCTTCTTCGTTCAGTCAGTTTTAGAGAAATCATTCGATGCTTCGGTCTATCACCAATTTTGTCAGAGTAGCAGGAAGAAATAGCTAGGCTCGTATAAGAGGTTCGTTTTGCTGGTGACCTGAAAAAAAGCTAGCATCTTTTAAAGGGAAATTTGAATTCAAAAGATAAGGGCGATTCAAACACAGCTAACAGAAGGAGGCCGATATCCAGTCTTCAGGGTCCCTGGACTCTGGCTTCTGCTTTTATTTTGAGTTTATGTTTCCATCCTCTATAAGACCAACTTTCACAAGAAGGGATAATAACCCGAGAGAGGAATGAAGACATCGCTCCCATGAGGAGGCTTATCAAAGACTGTGACCAACTCGATTACCATCATTCTTTCACTTTTATTTATTTATTTATAATACAAACAGTTGAGCAGTTCCTGAGAAATAGATTTTTTTTAGCACATGAAGAATTTTCTGATGCCCTGCCTCTAAAATTTTTTTTCCTTATCTCTATTTTTTGATAATATTTTTTGCAATTAAAATCTGGCTCTGTTTTTTTGGAGTTTAAATTCTGCCCACTGCCAGGCAAGGGACTAATTTAAATGCGTGGCAAGATTATAAAAAGAAATGGGGTGAACCTAGCAGATAATGCCCAAGAGAGTGGGGAGCAGCCTTGAAGTCAAGCACACAAGTAAATAGCCTCCCCCCCAAACTCTCAGGCTGTCCCCTTTTGAGAAAAAAGGTCAGAAGCATTAGATCCTGGGGCCTGCTCCCTGAAGACCCTTAGTAAGAAGACGTTACAGTAACGTGCTCCGGGAATCAAGCATAAATATGACCTCTGACCCTGCTTGTCAGCTGAACCACTGAGTCTCTTAGAAATACACTCCTCACTTTTCTAAACATCCAGTCTTTCCCACCGGCCCCCTCCACTCCACTGGCCCTCTGTGCCTGTGGCTTCTGCTCCACAGCTCACACACTCCCTGTCCCTGTGACCCTTCTCCTCACAGAGGTCAAAGGCCCAAGACCTCAGGCTGGCCTCTTTTCTTGCTGGGGCCAGCTGATGAATCATTCCCAACTTGAAGGGAACAGAGGAAAGGGGTGGGCTCTGAAGGCCTTTTCAGAGAAACAACTGTGGCCTATACATCAGCATTTACACAGGCCTGACACTTTCCAAACTCGGTCTCCTCTCTGAGAACGACAGAAAGACGGGAACCGAGGCTGTGTTGAGAGGTGTCACTGTCCGGGTGGAAACCATAGCAGCATTCATGGTTGTGTGATGGACAGTGCCCAGGAGAAAGTCAGGAATAAGGAGTCATGGGGAAATGCAGACTCTGTTCCACATGTTTTAAATTTCTTCCTGTGTGCTCTGAAACCAGTGTGGTTTCCCTCAATGAGCTTTTCCCCCATGCACTCAATGTCTGATAAAGAGGATTTGGTGAACTATTCTGAACTCTATGGCTTATCATTTAGGTAAATATGTGATTGCATTTTTAAAGGAAATCCTACTGTATGTCCTTTAAGATTTCTCAGAAGAAAAATAAGAAGATTTAAAAATGTGTTTTAAAAATTGTATGTGTGTGTGTGTGTGTATGTGTGTGTGTGTGTGTGTGTGTGTGTGTGTGTTTTACTTTTGTTTTTTATCTAATATTTTAAGAAATAGCCTCATGTTTACTTTGGCTAACTTCATATTTCTTTTATGAAATTAGTTTTTTTTGAAGATAAAAAGTTGAAATTATGTTTCTATTTTTGACCAGAAAATATGTCAAGGTCCACAAATGTTTGCTCTTGGTTATTTCCTATTTCCCTCTTATTTCTATTTAGTTATCTTTTCTGGTGGGAAGAAGTGGGTAGTGGGCAATGACAAGGTGTTTAGAACCCTGTTTTCATTCAGAATATTGTGCATGTGTACAATGCTATATCATCATATCTGTCCCCACTTCTTCTATCCACTACTTCCCACAGCCCCCTCAACATGCTCTCCTCTCAACTTCATACCTTTTATTTTTTTTGATAGCCCCTAAGTCCAATTAGTTCTACCCATACTTACACAGGTGTGGGGCCACCCACTGGAGCATGAGGGATGTACCACTGGCCAAACTCTCAAAAAAAAAGAATTCTCCCTGCCCGTCTATTGATAGCTAGCAACTGCCAATAGACGGCAAGTGATGGTTTCTGGAGAGAACCTCCCTCATGTTTGCCAGCCTTTCAGGTGGTCTAATGTGGTCCAGGTCTTGTGACAAATATGCAAATGAGTGCATCATCTGTTTGATGCCCAGAAGATACCGTTTTGCAGCACCATTCCCCATCCTTACGCTCTCGAAATCTTTCTGCCTCCTCTTCCACAATGTCCCATGAGATTTGGGAGGGAGGGGCTGTTGTAGATTCCCTTGAGGGCTGAGCACTCCCACTATCCTTTATTTAGCAGTCTCACGGGTTATGAGTTGACCGAGGCACATTACAAAAGAGGCTTACCTGACCCAGGTTGAGAGCAGCCATGTTGAAATAATAGCGGCGGGGCTGCGTCCCTGCACCCGGCCGCCCGCTTGGCTAGCTTTACCCGAAATAATTACACAGAAACTGTATTCTTTTAAACACCACTTGGCCCATTATATCTAGCCTTTTCTCGGCTAACTCTCCCACCTGGACTAGCCCGTTTCTTATAATCTGTGTAGCTCACGAACTGACTTACCAGGAATGATCTTAACCTGCGTCTGCCTGGAGTGGGAGAATCATGGTGACTGCCTGACTCAGCTTCTTTCTCCCAGCCTTCTGTTCTGTTTACTCCTCCCACCTATGTTCTAACCAATAAAATGGGCCAAGGCAGTTTCTTTATTTTTTAACCAATGACCTTCCTCCATCACAGCCAGGGTCTATGGGTACAAACACAAATATTTCAAAGGCAATTTGACAACATAGCAAAGTAACAATATCAGGTTCAACTCTAGGATGTAAGACGTCCCCAGCCATGGGTTTTTGGATTACAGTACCAGACATGAAGTTCCTCCTATGGAGCAGGTCTCAAATCTGGAACATTGCACCAATGTGTTGATATGTTTATTTCTGTGTATTTATGTTCTGGTGAATTGGTTAAGATACCATGGTAACTGGTAGTGATTAACATCTCCATCACTGAACCAGGCATCCTATATGTGACAGCCCTTCCTGTTCCTATTTGTGCAACTTCCTCTTGCCACCAGCTAGTTGTTAAGAGCTCACCTATAACTTCCAGACTAATAAAGATATACACACTTGTTTTTCTGACATTATCTAAATCCAGAGAAAATCAGGCAGCCTTCAGAAAAATGTTGAGTGTTTATGTCCCATAAATACTTCCAGCTAGATGTCATTTTCACCAAATATAAATTTCAGTTTTTCTAGGGACTATATGTATGTTTTGTTCTTATTCAGAGTCTCATGCCTAAGCTATAGGCTTATATTTTCTAGGGGGCACATTCTTCTTATAAAGAATAAGTGCACAAATAATAAAGGGTATATATGCATCTTATACAACAGGGATTTTTTTCAGAAGAGTCATTAATGCTATATAAGTAACATTTGCATTGGGTCCTATAATGCTTTTTGTGATAAGAATACTTAAATTTTTGCCATTGTATTTTATTTGAAATAACTGCTTCCTCATTTCTCCCCTTAGACAAACAGCTTCCCATCTTAGTGCGCTGAGTCAGACCCTGTTCTCTACCAAGACAGGGCACTATTTCCCCTCCGCCATGATGCTTTTTCTCTCATTCTATCCATACTCATGATTTCTCTACAACTTGATTTCAGCACAATAATATTATAGCCCCACCTTAACCACAGAGGACTATCACATTTTAAGCTCTATATTTAAAACATCATACAGCTGCATATGAATTGTCAATCAACTTAAAAATGAAGGATAGGAATGTAGCTTAGCTCAGGGACAGAGCACCATCCTAGCTTGTGAGAGGCCCTGAGCTCATCCTGCTTTGCTTCTCCACAAAAATTAATGCAAAGACTATAAAAATACAAACAGCTCATTGGTGGTGTGCACACCTTTAATTCCAGTACTTGGGAGGCAAATGCAGGCAGATCTCTGTGAGTTTGAGACCAGCCTGATCTATAAAGTGAATTTCAGGACAGGCTCCAAAGCTACATGAAACCCTGTCTCAAAAACAAACAAACAAACAAACAAAAACAAATGCAAGCAAACTTCTCCAGGAGATAGGGTGGTATACAGAAAAATACACAAAAGTAAGACAATAAGTACAGTGTGTCATGACCAATACTGCCCAGCTTCCAGGAGAGCACAGAAGATGCTATTTTAATTGTGTCTTAAACAAAACTTAAGTGTTGAACCTACAGAGATATGTCACTAGCATGAAGAAAAATGAGGACACAAAAGGCATTTGGGAAATGTCAGGAGGTCTTGGAGTCTAGAAAGAAGAGGGAAGACAGGAAAGAATATGATGTGGGATATCACCCAGAATGAGGAAAGGTTCAAACAGACTATCCAGATAGATGGAGCAGGTTCCTCAGACTCATAGTCCAAAGCCATCCAGCATGGCTTCCCAGGTCAGCTCTAATGTTTAAAGAGATTTTTGATCATCCAACCCAAGAGCTTTCCCATCCGGAATAAGAAGAGTCGAACTCAGTGGTGGTTTCTTCTTTCACTGATATCAGAGTGACTGTTCATAAAAAGCATTGGACTAAGTCCCTGGGCTACAACTCCACATCTGCACAGGCCATCTTGTCCCCTAAAACAGTGACCTGAAGTCAACTCCACTCACTAACCTGCTTGGCTGCTGTGATCTTCATTAGCTAATATGGCATCTTCAAGACTGTGGTGAATATCTTTCAAACCTTAGAAAATAAAGTTAAGTACCATAAAGCAATGTGTTTTTATGAAAATGAATGAACGATATCAAGTTTTACTTTAAAAAGCAAATGTAGTATTATAAGTGTATTTTGAGAGCACAGTGGAATTAAAGAGAATAATACAGAGCAAGTCTAAAAATTAAACCAGAAAAGCAAATCCTGAGACTTCAGAAACGTGGGACTTAAAACAAATTCACGAGAGAAGCTTTACTCCACTTCTGAAATCCACGAAAAAAGAAACACTGGATTGTCAAAGTTGTGGAATGCAGTCAAGGGATGAACAAAGGGGAGGTGGTAGCACTAGCTATGTCAGAAAAACAGAGGTGTCAAAAACAACTGTTCTACACTTTTCCTTTAAGAAATTAAAGGAAAGCAAACAGTGCACAGAAGCAGAGGTGAAGGAATAAAAAGTGAAATCAACGCTGCAAAAATAGAGAAAAATCTTCCCAATTCTACTTTTAACCTCCTATAGCAAAACAACCAAAAACATTAAAAAATCTTGATTATTTGAGTAAGAAAAGGAAAATAAATATACAATGTACAAACGCAAGGGAAAAGTAAAGTTATATTTACTTTCAAATTAAAGAATCAGTTTCTCAGAGTCTGTCTCCCAAAATCTAAAACAAAACAAATCAACAACAAACCTGTCAGAAGCAATGGATGGAAATAGCAAAATCAATATACACAACTCAAATTCTTCCTTTGTATCTCAAAAATGAGTTTTTTGAAAGTAATCATTTTAAGCGCCACTTACAAAAGCACCCAAACAAAACAAACAAAAAATCAACACAATAAAGTTTATTTTAGGCTCATACATGGAGAACCCCAAATTACAAACATTTTTAAAAGTCTGAAATAAGTGGTGAAATAAGACATAGTTGGGGCCAGGTGGTGGTGGTGCACGCCTTTAATGTCAGCACTTGGGAGGCAGAGGCAGGAGGATCTCTGTGAGTTCAAGGTCAGCCTGGTCTGTTTAAGATGCCTCATACTGAAAGAAACACAGAGCAAAAGAAAGCACAAAAGGAAAAGTAAGGGCCAATAACTGAACAATACTTCTGAAAAAATAGACAGATTTTAGGAGTCAGATTTTCATGGCTAATATGTATTTTAAGTCTTTTCTCTTGAATAGAAACCACATTAAATTTCCTACATAGTAAAAATTTTACAATATGCCCCCCCAAAAAACATACTCTTTAATCCAACACATTTAATCCAACAGAGGTGAGCTCTCCTACAGGGTTGTAAACCAAAGTTATCTTGCTGACCAACAATGGGGAGGGTCCAAAAATAAGAACTACAGTTATGCTTAACGACCTGTTGTGCTGCCCCATTGCTGTGAGCAAACACTGACCACAAGCAAATTGGGAGAGGAAAGGGCTTACTTCCTCTTAGACTTTGCAGTCCGTCGAGGGAAATCAAGGCAGAAAGTCAATGCAGGAACTCAAGGCAGGAATGCTGCCTACTGGTTCCCAGACTCATGTTCAGCTACCTTTCTTGTACAAGTTAGGTGCCCTGCCGAGGGATGACAACTCCCACCGTGCATCATTTAGCAGTCAAAAATTAAAAAGAAAAAAAAAAAACACAAACATTTGGCCAGAGGCCAGTCTGATGGTGACAAGTAAAGCTGTGACACATAATAATAATTAATAATAATAATAACAATAATAATAATAATAACATCTTCCTTTTGTAACCATTATCTGAACCCTAAGGTTTGTGTTGTCTTGAGTTTCAAAGTGCAAAATGTATAAGTAGTTTTTGTAAGAAAACATTGACTATTGTAATTCTAACCACTGGTGTTCCTCTCACGAGAAGTGCAGACTTTAATACAGTTCTCTGTGACATTATTCCCCAACCAGCCCACATGTTCATTACACAGAGGAAGTTTCTCAGCTCACTTTGATTATTATTTATTAGTTCTCTTTTCTTTCTCTCTTTCTTGCTTTTTGTTTTTTGTTTTGTTTTGTTTTTCAAGACGGTTTCTCTATAGCTTTGGAGCCTGTCCTGGATCCAGCTCTTATAGAGCAGGCTGGCCTCAAACTCACAGAAATCTACCCGCCTTTGCCTCTTGAGTGCTGGGATTAAAGGCATGCACCACCACTGCCCATCTTATTTATTGGTTTTTTTCAAGGCCGGGTTTCTCTGTAGCTTTGGAGTCTGTCCTAGCTCTTGTAGACCATGTTGGCCTTGAACACACAGAGATTTACCTGCCTCTGCCTCCAGAGTGCTGGGATTAAAAGCGATACCACCACCACCCTGCTGATTAATTTTGTTATATTTAGAGGGAACATTTAAAAAAAGGTACCTTGTTTTCATGCCACATTAAATTTTTTTTAAGTTACTATACAGAATTCATTGAGCAAAGAGGAAATAGTAACAGTAAGCTTTTTCTTTTCACCTGTCTTTAGTCCTGACCAAGGCTTTTTGGGAAATGACTTACCCTTTGGGTCAGTTCTGCCTACTTCAACCTCACACTCATGCTGAAGCTCAGACAGTCTGGTCTGCACTTTCTGATGCTATTAGAAGTAAATCACGAACACGAATATATTTGACAGTGAAAGCGATGTCCAGAGCATGGAAACCTAACCAGCCAGCAAGGCTGCTGCTAATCAGGGGTCTTCAGGGAGGTGCCATGGCAAGCTGGGACCCTCTCTGAAGAGCCATCCTGAAGGCAAATGGCCCCAGTCCATGGAGAAGTACTGGCTATCCTGTCATATCAGAGATAGTCAGAGGGATGGAAATGTGTTTCATCACCCTTATTATGCATGATGGCTGTGGGTAATTGGTCCCATCTTCCCAGCATGCTCTCACACACGGGGATTTTTCTCACCTGAAAAGTCCAACTTCTTCACCTATTCCATTTGAGGTGTGTGACCTGGCACAACTTGAAAGTGATGGGATGTGGGACTAAACCCGAATTAGTCTGACCCTTGAAATCTCTTGTATAGTTGAATTTCCTGTTTAGAGGGTCATCAACGATGGCCTCTAGCTCTAGGTTTGTTGACCAGTTCCAAGAACATATAGCTGGGTGACGGACAAAGGGCAGGAAAGGGGAGATGCTACCGCTGCAGGCTTGCTAAGGACTCAAGCTGTGAGGTGACAAATAAAGAACTCAAAAGAGTTGGTTAGGTATGGTGGTTCAAACCTGAGATCCAGCATTTAGAGAACTGAGGCAGGAGGATGATGCCTAGGTGGTCAGCCTGAATGAACCTGGGAAACTTGTCTTATAAAGAGAGAGAGAGAGAGAGAGAGAGAGAGAGAGAGAGAGAGAGAGAATTTAATTTTTATTATTTATACTATATAAATGCTGGGCAGTTTCTCTGGTTGTTCTTGGAGACGTGAAACCATCTGAGAGGTAGTCTAGGAAGCTGTGTGAGCGATGGTTCTTTTTTAAAAAAAAGTGTAAGGCTTGAGTCACCGGAATGATTAGGCTGAGTATGGCAAGGGTCCTAGGGATATGACCTGGGTCCTCTGGGTGAGGAGAAAATTAATATGACAAGCACACACATTAGCCAGTGTACTGGCAGGACTCAAGGACAAAGCAAACACTCAGGTGAGAGTTAGGTAGGAAGCAAAGAGATTGTCTGAGAGATTGTAGTGAGTGTTCCTCAAACAGGAGTGAAAATACTGCAAGTTAGGAGCAGGAGGCTGGGTTGGTGGGGCCAGAAGTCTATGTTGGATTGCAATCACCCGCTTTGAAAAATTATACAGAGGACTTAATCTTCCAAAGATCACTGAGCGCAAAAACCCACTTATATAATTTTGGTCACATGTTGGAATGATGCTGATTCACAAGGGAAAAAAAAATCTAACATCAGTCATTGGCAGAAAGTCTGATTGTGGTTAAGAATAGCCTTTGGCTCCCGATAGAACTCTGTGTACTTGGAAGGTAGATATAACTTCATGGGAAATGACAAATACTTGGGGAAAGACGCAGAAAAGCAAGCCCTTAGGGATGCAAATAGGATCAATGGAATCCCTTGGTTCTACATTTCTTTAACCCCAAGAGGAAAGGGGACAGGCAGATGGTTCTTGAAAGTATAAGGTGAATTTTATTTCTGTGAAGAAAAACTTAATCCGGCACGTAATCTAACCTCAGTAAGTCCATAAATAGAACCACACATGCCCTTTAGGAAAATGTAACTATCAACAGTCATGTTAGCATTTACATCTCTTTTCTTGATTATCATCTTAATGCAAAGAACCTATCAGCGTCTTCCATGGCTTTCCTAAGTGATTTCAGCAAAGGATGTGAGCAAATCTGTTCGTTAGCTGAGTTTTTCAGTGGTAAGAAAGTGTGCTCATTCAATGGTTCTGTATACACACATTTTTTTTTTAAAGCAAGGTTACAGAAACACATAAAACGTTTCAGTCATTCAATGTGATTGGGAAGTCTCCTGTACACATGGTGCTGACCAACAGCCACAAAATGTTAATACATGTTAATACATGCTAATTCATGAAATTGATGTTTGTAACTTTAAACAAACAAACAAAAATCTTTTCACTGTATATCAGGCCCTGTAGTTCAAATCAACAATAAGTTCATAAATTAGTAAAAGCTTAAAAACAAGTAGACAATCGGGTAAAGGACTGCACATGCTTCAGAAATGGTGGCAGGCTCCATTTTCTCTCTTCTGGACTCCTGTAGGGCTAAGTTATTGTGTGCCATGCTTGTGCTTGGATATTGTCTTCTGAAGACTTATGCAGCCCAATGACAAGCCAGTTCTTTCTTTTTGGGGACTTCCTAATACTTAGAAACTCCAATTTATGAAAATTCACTAGCTCAATGGAAATGTGAACTCGGCAAATGTTTACGGGGTGCACATTTTCTCCAACCCATCTCTGAGATGACTTACTTTGGATATTTAATCAAGCTCACCAGAGATATTCCCAAAGATGATTAAGCTAATTCTATGTGTAGATATAGGAGGGCAATCAATATCAGAAGAGACCTGGATGTTTAATGTCAGCAAACATTGTGATCAGGTATCTCAACACAGATGATCAAACAATTTCTAAGACGGTTCATCACCCTAAAGGCAACTTCTAAGATGTGTTAATGAGCCAGCTGTGAAAAGAAAACCTGTGAAGGAACATCTGCTTTCACCCATGCCATTGGTGATTCTCATTGATTGATAGGCCCTCCAACCAATCGTAAAGCATACTCTTAGGAGCTTATCTTGTCTTACCACAGATAAAACTTATCTATTAACACGGTGTATGTGTGTGTGTGTGTGTGTGTGTGTGTGTGTGTGTGTGTGTGTACAACATAGCTTAACAGTTAAAGTGCTTGTCACACAACGCACAAGCATGGTGACCTGAATTCTATTTCCTGAATCCACACAAAAGTAGAGGGAGAAAACCAATCCTTTAACCTCACATGCATACTATGGTGCACATGCACACATGAACATGCATGAACACACATATACACACACACACACATTCACCCCAAAGTTACAAATAATTTTTAAGATATGCAAAAAACGTTCACAAACTAAGCAATATTAGAATCAATGTCAGATTCATTCTGCCATTATTTAGAGTTCCTTTCTGTTACCTTGCAATTTTTACCCAATTATTCAAATACATTTGGACACATACATGTTTAAGGTAAAATTAGAGACAGGGAGAAAAAAGAAGTGACATCTAGACAGAAAGATAGTCCATCGAATTTTCTGCTGCAATGGAGGTTTACACATGTCACTGGGAGATGGTAAGCAGAACAGCACAGTGCCACCCCTGGTTTCTTGCTTCCTACGATTCTTTCAGAGTGAAATCTAGATGAAGACAGAATATATCTTTGGTAGGGCAGGGTAGGCAGCAAAGAGGAAAGGTTGGTGGCAAGCACTCACAGGACTGGAGTCTAGAGCATAGGACTACACTTCACATTTAGTAACTGCCAAGAATCCACACGCATCCTAAACTATGCAGATGGCCTGTGGTCAACTTTCCCGATTTTCCATTTAGCCAGAGTCTTCAAGGCCTTGATCCAATGTTCTTTATAGGAACAGATCTTGACTTTCCATCCATATATTCAGCACTTCGCCAAGGGTCAGTTATATACTAAAAATGTCTTTGACTGAGTCAGTAAGTGAGCAAAATGATTACTATGTTTACAAAGCACATCTGTGAGAATGTGGTTCATAGACATAGACAGAGGTTGATGGATGACAGATGTGTGGTCCTTCTGTCTTTGTGTTGCCCTCATTGGTTAATAAAGAAAGTGCTTTGGGCCTGTTGATAGGACAGAACTTAGGTAGGTGGGGAAAATTAAATGGAATCCTGGGAGGAAGAAGACAGAATTGGAGAGAATATGGAGCTGCCACCAGAGTCAGACATGCCGAATTTTTGCTGGTAAGCCACTGTCACATGGTGATATACAGATTAATAGAAATGGATTAAATCAAGATGTGAGAGTTAGCCAATAAGAGGCCAGAGCTAATGGGCCAAGCAGTGATTTAGTTAATACAATTTTTATGTGGTTATTTCGGGGCTAAGGTAGCCGGGTGGCCAGGATGAATAAGCGTGCCCTCCTACAGATGTAGACATAAATACAGAAATATAAAGAGATAGGAAGTGTGAAATCATCTGTAGCCTCAGCATTTCAGGGATTGAAAGAAGATGACCTCAAATTCAAGGTTAATTTGGGGATACACAGTGAATTTCATCTTGGAAGAGAAAAAAAAAAAGAAAGAAAAGAAAAAGAAGTGTATAATGTTCGGTTTGTCAAATAATTCTAAAAATTCACCTCTAAAGCCACCTCTGTCCCAGCTAGAGGTGTTATGATATTTGCTTTTATTACTTCCATTCAAGATTATGATACACTGGTGGATTCTAAACCTTATTACCAATCCCATTGCCCAACTGAAAAGTTTGGAGTGCCTCCATCTCTGAATTGAACTGTGCGAACTTAGAAATAATAGGAAAAAAAAAAGCCTGTCACAGAAGAAAGAGCACAACCATGTGAAGTACAGAAGTGTGGCTGAATGAACCATTTGTAGTTAGTGGGGGTGACTGTGGGTGATTGGCCCAAAATTTGCACTTTTAAAGATACTTTAAAATAGTCAAAACAACCAATTCTGGGCTCTTTTAAGGTCACTGTGAAGGAGCCCCTGACACCATCAACACATCATTCTGCTCAGAATGTCTGAAGGGATACAGAAACAATTCAAAGCTAAGGACAGCAAAGCAAGGAGGACATATTTTGGTGGCTGTTGGTTTCAAAACTGGGACCATTTAACATATCAAAGTAGACCTGGCTGCTAAGGTTTCCTGGCTTTCCTCAGACCCTGCTTGCCACAGGACCTTCCTGGCTGCCATACCCTGCCCTCTACTCTTAAATTTCTTCATCCCAGGGGCTAGGGTGTCCTTCCCTATATTGTCCAAACATTTTGGTTACCTGGTCATTGTTGTCTGCTCTTTGGGCCTGCTTGTTGCTTCTTCACCTGGTTGCTCTGGTCTTCCCTCCCTTCTCTCCTCCCTCTCCCCACACAGCTCAAGTTCATGTCCCCTCTGGACTCTCCCGGATGTCCCTGCCTCTGGTTATATATCCCTTTTATCTGCAATAAACCTTCTCTGACATCGTACCTGGAACAGTCTTGTCCTTTTATTTTCCTTTTTATTCTTCTTTTTTCTCAATCATCTGGTGCCAAAACCTGGAACGCTCTTTTTTTTATTTTTTATTTTTTTTTGGTTTTTCGAGACAAGGTTTCTCTGTGGTTTTGGAGCCTGTCCTGGAACTAGCTCTTGTAGACCAGGCCGGTCTCGAACTCACAGAGATCCGCCTGCCTCTGCCTCCACCCGGCCTTGGACCGCTCATTTTTGTCTGTTTATTTATTTCATTCATTGGAGCTCTTGGGTCTTCCTAGTTCATAGTATTGCAGGCTGAAACATGCTCTCACTCAAAAGAGTTCTCATTCTTGGGATTGGAATGGCTGGAACTACATCCTACCTCAATTAAACTTTGGCTTGCCCTGTCAAGATATTTGTTTTGGTGGTAATTAAAAAGATAATCAATTGCTACATGACATATTTGTGTTCATTCTTTACCCCTTCTCACTATGGATAATATCCTTTCCTTCTCTGGACTTAAAAGAAATACTTGTGTAAGGTTTCCAGAGGCCTCACAGTATTTTTCTCTTCCTTTACTCCCATGAGGAACAATGTTTAAATCTTCCAGGTTCCCACCTGGAAAGAACTTTACCTTCTCAACACCCTCACATTTGATTTCATATTCTTCAGAGTTTCAGACTCTATTGCGACAATGCTGAGCAAATATCTATTACTCAGGAGGCAGCCTTAGGCTGAGTCACTATTTTAAGCAAGACATTTAATGGGTTTGGGACCTCTGGTGGCCTGCAAGCACTGGCTCTTTCCCTTTCTCCCACCCACCCCCTTGTCAGTAAGGGGTTAACTTTTTAGCTGCTGGTGATATAAGCTTTATTAGGGTCTCCTCCTTCCATTTACTTATTAGTTTGGGGGAGCCATTGCTTCGGTGCCAGACAAGATTTCAGATTTTATGAATCAGCTTGCCTTAGGGAAAGATATAGTTGCGTGTGTACCCTCAATCTGCTCTCAAATTTATAACCAAATCACTTCTGGAAAGATGATTCTTAAGACACATTTAAGACACATTCCTGCAAGTTAAAACAGATGTCGCTCATCTCCCTATACATAAGTGGGGGGAAAAGTGATTCTTTGTGTGTGTGTGGTCATCAACTCGGAAAAGGCAAACAACCGAACACAACACGGGTCAGTCAAAGCACAGGCAGATAGCAAGGGTTTTACCATCATGTCTGTAGCATTGTCTTCCCTTCTTCCTGGTAGACTTGAAAAAGAGGTGAAAGAAAATATTTGCTCAATCTGTTTCTAATGATGAGATTGTCTGCCCAAGATCTGAATAACAATATTTAGGAGAGAGTCGCAGAATAAATAGAGGTTTGAAGAGTTGATGGGTTCTTGTATAAAGAGGGGAGAAAGTGGAAATCTAGTGTCAATGAGTCCACGCATGTGTCTATTCAGTGAGCAGGGAAGGGGGCTCCAAACTCGGAAGACATGGGCCAGGTGCAGTGCAGCATAAGCATTTAAGAAAGAACATTTGAAGAATGGAAGGATGGATACAAGATGATGTGTGCCAAATAGCTGACTGCAAACAGACCCTCCAATTAAAGGGATGATAACTGTTAGAGGTTATAAAAAGTATGCTGAAAATATTAACCTAGCAAAATACCCAAGCAGGTGCAGGCTCTTGTTACCTGTTGGAACAGGATACCTGAGGTCGGGCTCTGGGACCCACATGGTAGCAGGAGAAGATCAAATTCTGAAAGTCATCCTCTGGCCTACTTGTGCCATGATGTGCATGCACAAGCACATTCACACATGTGCACAAACATGCATACACACAAAAAAAAAATAAAGTGCAACTTTTTCAAAGAAAGTATTGTCAGAATATGGAAGACGCTTAAAAAGATGTAGAGTGGGATAGCCTGGGTGGCTTGGCTATAACATACTTCTTGTTGTCTGCCAAAATATTTACTGGTTCTGCCAGTGTCTACCTGTGATTAGATTTAGGGCAGAAAAAGGTTTTTATCTACCCTCAACCCTCCACAGAAGCATAGCTACCAGGAACTTGAACTCCAGTCCTCATGATTCTGCGTAAACACTTTATGCAATGTGGACTATCCTTGGTCACTGAAGTGTTCTCTCCAAATAGCCATACCTGTAGCCAGGCAGCAGGGAGCCGAGCCAGGGCCAGAAAGAAGGTGTCTGTGCTTAGTGGCACCTCTTCAGAGTGCCCCCAGGGCTGACCTGAAGAACCTTCTGCGGCTGGTCTCCAAGAATCCCATTCTGTGCTTTAAATTTCCATTGCTGGAAGGGAAGGGGCTGCTATCATTAAATTTAAAAGCAGCCCTGTGTCTCTCATGAATTAGGCTCCTTGAGAAGCCTTTGTAACTCCAGATGATGTGAAGAGAAACTGATTTTCCCATTGCAGCCACATTATGGCCAGGGACTTTGTGTCCACCCCCCCCCCCCCCCCCGGGTCTGTTGCCTGATGAGTAGCAGGCCTGGCTGCCAGCATTGTGTTCTGCACCATGCCTGAGCGCTAGAAGGTGTCAAGCTCTCCAAGGTGTGTGGAAAGCATTTCAGCTTAGAGGAGAGGGGCAAGCTCCTTAACGCGCTGACAGAAGAAAATGCCTTCCAGGAAAATGTGGAAGTTAACAGTCGACATTGACACTGGGAGAGCTAATGTGTAAAACAAACAGAGGCAAAGCTGTGGCTTGGTGCAAGGACACCTTGCAATCCACTAGGCACACAGCCTGCCGCCACAGCTGTGTGGAAGGTTGAGGAGGTGCCTGAGCTCAGAGGTCATAGCCAAAGTTAGCAGAAATGTATTGTAGGACAATTGTCTATATTCTGTCAATTATGTTTTAAATAAATGCTGATTGGCCAGTAGCCAGGCAGGAAGTATAGGAGGGACAACCAGACGGGAAGTAGAGGTGGGTCAAGAAGAACAGGAGAATTCTGTGAAGAAGGAAGCCCATTGCTCTGCAGTTTTG
Source organism: Microtus ochrogaster (assembly GCF_000317375.1). NCBI lineage: Eukaryota > Metazoa > Chordata > Mammalia > Rodentia > Cricetidae > Microtus > Microtus ochrogaster. The sequence continues at coordinate 22,480,835 of NC_022023.1, forward strand.
CTCAGACACAGGAGAAGGAAGATGTGACCTACCCCACTGAAAAAGGTACTGAGCCATGTGGCTAACATAGATAAGAATAATGGGTTAATATAAGTTATAAGTGTTAATAAGAATCCTGAGCTAATGGGCCAATCAGTTTATGATTAATGTAGAGCTCTGTGTGATTTCTTTGGGACTTAATGGCTGTGGGAACTGGGCAGGATAGAAACCCCAACAAGCAGGCCCTCATGTTACAGAAATGAAGACATGGAACTCTTCAGCAGAGCTCAGTCCATAAAGCACTTGCTATCCTATATAAGCATGATAGCCTGAGTTCAAGCCCAGGTAAAGCCATATGGCTGCACTACCAATGCTCTTAGGGAGGTGGAGACAGCAGAATAAGCTGGCAGGTCAGCCAGCCTAGGATACATAACAGCAACACAAAAATAGGCCCCCGCCTTTTCCAGGTAGAACATGAGAATCAACAACAGGGGTTGTTGTCATCTGACTTTAGGTGGACACCATGGCATTCGTGCCCCTGCTATCCCTCTTATGAACACACACACACACACACACACACACACACACACACACACA
>NC_022023.1:22481780-22521523 GCF_000317375.1 Microtus ochrogaster
CCTGTCTCGAAAAAAAACAAAACAAAACAAAAAACAAAACAAAACATGTTTATTGAAGCATGTATTTTACCACACAAGAGGGAGCGGCTGAGACATCCACCATCAGATGGGTGGAAGGAAAATGTACGCTAACACAATAGACCACTATGCATTGTTTAAAATGAAAATCTTAAATGAAGCCAGTAAAAGGTGACTTTTTTTTTACAGGAAAGGGAAAGAATTAAATAGATATTTACCTTAAATTCCAGTTAGAACAGAATCTAGGAAGTCAATAAACCAGGGTTATATCTTTCATGTGGTAGAGAAACCAATTATTTGTCAAATTTCTTTGAAATAAATCCATTTCTCTGCTTAATGAATTGAATTACAAATTGGAAACCATACGAGTAAATATTAAAAACTATATAAGACACCACAACCTTAAATTATTTAACATTTTTAAATGAAATTTTCCATTCAGGTTTGAACTGTGTGCCCGTCCATGTGTGTGATCTTCCCATCGTCTGTCGACGGTTTTGCTCAAGACTCCAGGGTGGAATGATAAGTCCCATTGGAAATCAGCTCTGTTCTGAATCCAGCAGCCTCGGTTGGAGGGTGAAGCTGGCATAGTTTTCTGCCAACAAAGAACATGATGCCTGGGTGACTTGAAGTCTCCCTCTTGGTCACACAGTCACTCTGTATCTCCTAGATATGAGGTACAAAGGGAACATCAGACTTAGGGGAAGATATTGGAGTTCTGAACACAGCTGGGTGTAACCAAGGGACTCATCTCAGCAACCATCCAAGCTCTTTCATCTATCTCCTGCAGAACTCTCAACAGTCAACAGGTATTGAACTTGTGCCCCAGGACACCCTCGCTGGGGACATTACCCAATGTGCTCTCTTGACATTTATATGTTCCAGACATAATATATGCTAAATGAAGCTGCTGCTGATTGAAACATTATTCCCTTCACTGAGTGAGTCAGCACCTTGTACTCCAGGCCTTTTCTAACCGCTAGACTTCCAGGTGACGTAGGTCTCAGAGGTATGAGAAGTGCAGAGCCTCAGTGTCACAGCTATGACAGGACACTGCCTTGAGGTCTGATGCCTGTCACCTAGGCACCATGGGAAGCCTGAACACTCTGACCAGAAAAGCAGGTAGGCTAGCTGCAGATCTTTCTCATTCATCAGAGACTCCAAGTCCTTTTCCAAATCCGATCCTCAGTTCTGTTGCAGAGCAGACAGCTTGCTGTGGCCTCCTCCGCTCCCCTGCCCCCATCTCCAGTGGTCCAGAATTAGGGCTCTCTTTCTAACTTCTCACTGCACATTGCTTTATCCTAGTTCCCAACTTCAGCAGGAGCTCCCTGGGAAACCACAGGCCACTCTGGCCAGGGAAGCAGGTAGACTAGCTGCAGATCTTTACCTCTCCCTAAGTTCCTCCAACTCCATCCCTCCTGTCTCAACTCCACTCCTCCAGCTCTGTAGCAGACCGCCTTGGCAGCCCCTCCTTATTCTTTGCCCCATCTCTCAGGACTAAGCAGATCCTGGTGGAACACCCTCCCTCCCTCCCTCCTGTGGACCGCCTCAGTCAACCCAGCCCCCTCTGAACTCATTCCTATTTTTACTTGTCAACCATATCACAATAGACCCTGAGTATTACAACATAACACACACACACACACACACACACACACACACACACACACACCTCAAATAGCTTTATTTGAAGAGTAAACTAATAAACCCCTTTAAATGATTTATGAAAACACAAAGAGTCGAAGAAAATGAATAAAGCAGTTCAAGAACTAAAAGTGGTAGTTAGAATCAATAAAAAAAGCCAAAGTGAAGGAAAGCTGGAAATGAAAAGTTTAGGAACTTGAATAGCAACCTCGGAGGCAATCCTTACCAATGGAACACAAGAAATGAAAAAGATGATCTTGGGTACTAAAGAAATGGATGGAAGTGGTGGATACCTTAGTCAAAAAGAATTATATCTATAAAAATCCTGGCACAAAAATGTCCATGGATCTAGAACACTATGAAAAAAACAAAACTAAGAATAACAGGAAAAGAGGAACAAGAAGAAAAGCAGGTTAAAGGCATAGAAAATATTTTCAACAAAATCATAGAAGAAAATTTCCCTAACCTAAAATTGATATGCTTATCAAGATACAGGGAGCATACAAAATACCAAATAGACTGTACCGGAAGATAAAGTCCCCTAGGCACATAATAATCAAAACATTAAGCGTACAGAAAAAAAGAATATTAAAAGCTGTGAGGGGAAAAGACGAAGTAATTTATAAAGGCAGACCTATTAGACTAACACCAGAGTTCTCAATGGAATCTCTGAAAGCCAGAAGGAACTGGACAAATGTTCTGCACATTCAAAGAGGCCACAGATGCAAGCCCAGACAACTACACCTAGCAAAACCTTCAATCAAAATAAATGGAGAAACTCCATGATAAATCTAAATTTAAGCAATATTCATCTACAGAATAAACTAAACTAGCAAGTCAAAAGTGGAAGATACAAGCACACACATTCACTCACCACAACAAAATAACCAGAATCAACAAATATTTGCCCACTAGTTTCTTTCAGCGTCAATGGTCTCAATTCCCATAATAAAAAACAGAATGGATGAGATAAAAAAGAATCCATCCTTCTGTGTCATACACAAAAACATACCTTAACATCAAGAATAGACATCATCTCATGGTAAAAGGATGGAAAAAGATATCCCAAGCAAATGGACCTAAGAAGCAAGATGCTACATTGATTTTTTTATATCTAACAAAATAGACTTCAAATCTAATCACAAGAGAGAACACTACCTACTCATCAAAGGAAAAATCCACCAAGAGAGTATTACAACTCCTAATATCAATGCACCAAACCCAAGGGTGACCAAATTCATAAAAGAAACAATACTATAGCTTAAATCACAAACTAACCCTCACAAACTAATAGGAATGACATCAATATCTCACTCTTGCCAATAGATAGGTCATCCATACAAAAACTAAAGAAAAAAATGCATGAGTTAACCAATGCCAGAAACCAAGTGAACCTAACTGATATTTACAGAACATTTCACACAAACACAAATCCAATCACAATAGATACAAGAAATTTGAAATAACCCCTGTATCCTATCTCCCAACAATAGATTAATGCTGGATACCATGGCCCCATCCGTCACCATGGGCAAGGGAGAACAAACACTGATGGCATGATCATCAGGGAGCTGACTCCACCCCTCACCTGAGGGAGGCACCATCAGTGACCTGGACTGACCAGCTCAGGTATCACCAAGGCCCAGAGTTGGTCCACTCTAACTACCCCATCTATGTCCTCCTGGAGTGTGTAAAGAGACTGGTCCTGTGGACCAATACCCAGAAGATCTCCATGACTTGGGGCAGGTACAAAATATCCCAAATGAGATCCAGTGAAGATCCATTAAGTACGGTGGACTAGAAATCAGAAGCCTTGAACCAGAGCAATGACTCATTGCCATGAACATTTACGAGTAAAGTTGGTTGCACAAAAGGGAATGCAGTGTGACTCACCCTGCCTCCCAATGCCACCAGGACTGATGACGACATATTGGAGAGGGGGAAAGATGGAGGAGTGAAGAGGTTTCTTGTTTTGTTTAGTTTTTCTCTGTTTGCTGGTTTGGGTTTGGTTTAACTTATTTAAAATTTTCTTTTGGGGGGCACTGCATGAGTGGGGGGAGGATATAGAGAGACTGAGAGGTGAGCAGAATTAGGGAGGGTGATATGAAATTCCCAAAAATTCAATAAAGAAATTATGTTAAAATCAAAAAGCTGGCTATCAGCAACAGAAAGCTTACAAATTAATGGACACTGAACAACTCATTATTGAATAAAAATGGATGAAGAGAGAAATTAAAGACTTTCTACAACTAATTGAAAATAAAAACAAAATTTTACCCAAAATTATGGGACACCATGATGGAAGTTCTAAGCACTAAGTGCCTCCATAAGACACCTGGTGAGTTCTCATAGTAGTGACTCAATGTAACACATGAAAGATAGTGCACAAAGAGAAGAAATCACACTCACAAGTAACTGGCAGCTATAAATAATCAAACTCAGGGCTGGAATCAATAAAGTAAAAACAACATCATCAAACAAACAAAGTACAAACAATGAAACATAGTGTAGCGTTTTGAAGAAATCAGTAAGAGCAACAAACGCTTACTCAAATTAACTGAAGGTAAGAGAACAAATACCCAAATTAACAAAATTAAAAATTAAATGGAGGACTCAACAGCAGATACTGAGGAAATCCAGAGAGTTGCAAGGACATACTTTAAAAATCTTTACTCCATCAAACTGGAAAATCTCAAAGAAACTGATAATTTTTTTAGTATATACCACTAACCAAAGTAAAGTCAAGGATCAGATAAACAATTTAAACAGACCCATAACACCTAGTGGAATAGAAATATTGATTCAACAATACCAACCCCAAGAAGAACAACATCAGGTGGCTTAAGTACAGAATTTTGCCAGACATTCAAATAAGAGTTCATGTCAGTTTTCCTCCATATATTCCACACAAAAAAAAAAAATCATTGCCCCATTTGTTTTATTCGGCCACAGTTATCCTGATACACAAACTGCATAAAGATCCATCAAAGAATGAGAATTATACTCTGTGAGTTCGAGACCAGCCTGGTCTACATGAGCTAGTTCCAGGACAGGCTCCAAAACCACAGAGAAACCCTGTCTCAAAAAAACCAAAAAAAAAAAAAAAAAAAAAAAAGAATGAGAATTATATACCAATTTCCCTTATGAACATAGTTGCATTATTCAATAGAATACTTGCAAATCAAATCCAAGAACACATCAAAAAGATAATCCACTATGATTAAATAGGCTTTGCTCCAGATATGCAAAGATGGTTCAAAATATATAAAGTTATAAATGTAATCCACCATCTAAAAAAATGACAGACAAAAAAAAAAAAACCACATGATCTTCCCATCAGATGTATAAAGGGTCTTTGATAAACATCAATCACCCCTTCATGATAAAAGTCCTAGAGAGATTAGAGATACAAGGGACATACCTCATCATAATAAAGGCAGTTTACAACAAGCCACAGCCAATATCAACTTCAATGGAGAGAAACTCAAAGCAATTTCACTAAAATCAGGAACAAGGCAAGGCATCGACTTGAAGTCTTAGCTTCAAGAGAAGAAGAAAAGAAGATCAACAGGATACAAATTGAAAAAAAAAGAAGTCAAAGTATCTTTATTTGCAGATGATATGATAGCATGAATAAGTGACCTTTAAATTCTACTAGGGAATTCCTACAGCTGATAAACACTTTCTGTGAAGTAGGTAAATACAAAATTAACACAAAATAAAATCAGTAGTCCTCCTATATACAAATGACAAATAGACTGAGAAAGTAATCAGAGGAAAACACCCTGCACAATAGCCAGAAATAGTATAGAGTATCTTAGGTAACTCTAACCAAGTAAGTGAAAGACTGCTATAACAAAAACTTCAAGGATTTGAAGAAGATATCAGATGGTAGAAAGATCTTCCATGCTCACAGGTAGATTAGTGTAGCAAAAATAGCCATCCTACTAAAAACAATCTACAAATTCAATAAAATCACCAACAAAATTTCAACATAATTCTTCACAAATCTTGAAAGGACCATTTTCTGCTTAGTTCAAGAAACAACTCTACCACTCTAGCAAATACCCAAAGGATGCTGCATTCTACTGCAGTGATACTTGCTCAACCATGTCCATTGTGGTTTTGATCATAATAGCCAGAAATTGGAAACAGCTTAGATGTCCATCAGCAGATGGATGGATTTTTAAAATGAGGTACAATTACACAATGGAATATCACTCAGCCACTAGAGAGAGAGAGAGAGAGAGAGAGAGAGAGAGAGAGAGAGAGAGAGAGAGAGAGAGAGAGAGAGATATTATAGATTATAAAATTTACAGGTAAATTGATAGAAGTAAAAAATCATCCAGAATGAGGTATCCCAGACAGAAGATAAACATAGTATGTTATATGCTTATATTGGAAATTGGTTGTTTCATCAATGATAACAAGCTACAATCCATACAACTACAGGGATTGGATATAGAGTAAGGGACTAATGGATACAGACTCTGGGAGAGAGAAATAAAATAAATATTTATGATTCTATAGCAGGGGCTGGAGTAGGAGGTAAAATGGGGAGGATGAGGGGTGAAAGGAATTGAGGGAGGGAATATAGGGAAACACAGCTAAAATTAGGAGTCATTTGAGGGATAGTATGGAAACCTAATACAGAAACCTGGTACAGTAGATATTCCCTAAAATGTATACATACATGAAGGTGATCTAAATGGCATCTCCATATAATAGGGTAGACAGATCCCCAACTGGCCATCTCTTATTGAATGAAGTTTTCAGTCCTGGGGTTGAGTTACATCTAGTTGAGTTGTTGGTCCAAAGGGTCCCATGGAACTCCCCAAACAAACCAAGTCTGTTGCAAAGACTATAGGTTGCTCTCCACAAACCAATGTCATGGCCCCCTTGCTGAAGACAACACCTATACAACTCATGGAAAACAGAAAAGTCAAGCTGTGGCTTGCCTAGAGCCTAGACCCCTACTGGCTAATGTTCTTGGTACCAGAAGATACTCTGCATGCTACCAAAGGAGAAATGTAAACACCATCCCAGCTTCAAACTTTTCTATCTATCACAGTTGCAAGATACACTAATGTAATGGTGCCACAAAGCTTGTGGGAGTCACCAATCAATACTTGATTTGATTTAATGCCCACTCCATGAGATGGAACCTATACCTCACACTGCCTGGGAGACCAAGATCCTGAGACTAGACAGCCCAGCGGACCAATGGGAAAACCATATACTACTGCTTTACTGAAAGATCATAGAAATAAAATGACTCCTAATGACACTCTGCTATACTTGGGATCAGTACCTCATTTAGCCAAAATCAGAGAAACTTCCTCCTGCAGCTGATGGAAACAAATACAGAGTCCCACAGCCAGACATTACATGGAATGTGAGAGACCTCGGAACACTCTGCCTTAAGGGGATTCCTCCATCAAACCCCTCCACTCAGGCCTCAAAGAACTCTAAGGAAGAGGAGGCATAAAGAGCATGGGAGTAAGAGGGGATGAAGGACACCAAGAAAACAAGGCCCTCTAAATCAACGTGTTTGAAGTTCCTATGAACTCACAGAGACTGAGGCAGTGTGAACAGGGTCAGCATGGGTCTGCGCAAGGCCTTCCAGTTTCATGTTTTGATGGGATTTCAGAGTGTGTGACTGAGTGTGTGTGTGTGTGTGGGGGGGGGTCTCTGGTTTGTGTGCTTTCTCGTAAGCCCTTTCTTTTGTCCAATTCCAATGTGCTCATTTTTGTTTTATCTAATTTTACTTTTATTGTATTTTATTACTATCCCTTAAAAACCTTCTTGTTTTCTAATGAGAGACACTGAAGGAGTAGATCCAGACAGAAGGGATGTAGGTAGCAAATGGGAAGAATAGGTGGATGGGAAACCATAATCAAGGTATTTTATATGAGAAAAAAATCTATTTTGAATAAAATGAAAAAACAAATCTGTTTGAAGAATATTTGCAGTTCTCCAACGCCTCCACGGTACCATGCTAAGACCCCTCCAAAAGAGATGAAAATATGGCCATTGTGCACAACAGATCTCTAGAAGGCCAGATTGCAGATTCTCACCTACATTGTGTTCTTAGACTGCCATATGCAATGAGATCTCAAAGCCGATCGGCAGGTAATGAAGCAGGAAAGCGCTCTCCCCAGAGATATTTTGGCAATTTTGCAATGTTGTCTTCTGTCAGTCTTTCTTTGTGTTTTCTTTCGCGGCATGTCTTAGTCCTTAAGTGGTTATAGCCCCATTTATGAACAACAGGGTACAGCTTCACCCCATTGGGTAGTCAGTCTCCTTACCACCTGCTCTTCCATGCCATTTTAAAGCCTATAATTTCAGCAAGGGATGTAGCTCAGGGGTAGAGTCCATGTCTGGCATGTTCAAAGCTCTGAGTTCTGCATCTAAAGTGCACATCTATACATACACACAGACATGAGTGTGTACACATACACCTGAAATTTCCTAGAAAACGGGGCTTCTCAACTTTATGTTTCTCTAAAGCAGAGATACAATTAGGATGTTTATTAATGTCACTGACAACTCAGATCTGTCATGTGAACTATGGACCAAGCATGAGAGATTCTTGACGAAAAAAATATAAAATAAAATAAAATATATGTTCTCTTCAAAAAGTGAAGGAAGAAAAACCTTGAGGTACAAATTGTTTGTGTGTATATCCCTAAAGTCCTAACAGTTCCCGTGAACAGACCTGGTCCATTGCAAAGGCCCTCGGGATGTTTCCTGTCATCACAGTCACTTTTGGGCCATCTCTGTTGTCAACTCCTACATATCCTGAGAGATGAAAGGGGAGGGGACATCCCCACCCTGATGAAATAAAATATGTCCACTTGACTTTTCCTAGGGCACTGCAAATAATTCACACATTCCAACAAGAGGTGTGTGGCTCTATTATTTCTTTGATTGCGATGTTTATAAAGGTGTGGTTTAATGGACCCAGGATAAGTGAAAGGAATCAAGAAAAGTAAACATTCTCAAAAAGGATCTTCATGCTGGCCTTCACCCTGCCCTGGAAGCCACAGAGCAGGGGCTCTGGGGACAATCTCCAGGGCTGGGCATGACTGTCGGAGATGACAGGAAAGTATGTAAGCTCTCCTCAGATCATCAGAGAGAAGGAGATGGGTCTCCAAGGCATGCAGTAGGCAGACTACTCAGAATCTAGTAAACAAATGGATACATGAGCACACAAGAAATGCGGAGTAGCTTTTATCTGTAGGTGATGAGGCTTTCGTGTTCCGTTCCTGTGCCATAGTGTTAAGCAAGGAAGGTACTGGAACATCTACTTTTCCTCCACTCTATTAACTGACTAAATCACTCATGTTTATTGACCGCTTATTGAATGCCATACATTACACTGACTACCGGATTGAATATCCATCAGCCCGTGTTTTCTGACAATCTGCTCTGAGTGTGATAGCTCATAGAGACATGCTGGAAGGGAATACGATCAGCAGCTGCATGGCAAGGGTGAGCTAGGCCCTGCCCACAAGCTCCTCCACACTGTGGGAAACAGTGGTTTTTCAGGCTGTGCCCTGGCCTCAGAGACTCCATTTTACAGGGTGCTTTGGACACTGCCTTGAGATTGAAGAACAATTTTGCATGTTAGTGCAACAACACCCTCTGTCTAGGACCACTCACAAGTCACAAACAGATGCACAACTTACTCCTCAAAACAAGAAGAACGACTCTCTACAAACTCATCAAAGGAAAACGGGGCCACGTGAGCAGGGAGCGTATTACAATCGCGTAAGGAAAAGCAGACCTGAGAATTTACGCAACACACTGGACTGAGGAAAGAATGTAGTTCCCTTAGCTGGACTCCAGACAGAGGACAGGTAGCATTGTGATGTCATCTGACGCGCACATGTCAAGGGTTAAACAGGCAGGGAACTCTCTGCTGTCTCAGGGGCTTCAGTTCAGCTTGGTTTCTACAGCCTTCATAGCCGACCGGAACACCATCAGGCCGTCCGCATCGGCCTGCTGTTCATTCTTGCAATAATTCACCGGGAACAGTTTCTGCCCATGGCTTCTAAAGGGCTGTGACTCTCTGCTGCAGCTCAACCCAACACTGAGGGGCCCCTGAAATGTGTGACTCTGCCCAGCAGACCTCCAGCAAGGGTTTTCTGTCGAGAAGACTTTCAGCAAAGGTTAATTTCTGAGTCCAACATAGAACCCCAGTGAAATCCTTATCTGTTTTCTAATATAAACTATTAACGCTGTTAGCTTTCCTAACACCTGAAAGTCTAATTGGTTAAAAAAATTATATGTGTGTGTATACGATTATATATACATACATTACATGTACATGCATACACACATGTGGGAAAAGTCACGTTAATGTATGACAGAGTGATAGTGATTAGCAGGGAACAGGAGAAGAAAGCGGAATGTACAGGTTGATCAATATATGCCCTTCCAAACTTGGAACATCCGGCAACTGTTATTGGCTATGTAGCTACCCACATAATCACCTACACATGTCAAGGTTGAATTATCAATTATATCTTTTTATGATTTCCAACTTTCCTTAGACAACTTTACCTTTTCAAGGTCCTTTCGGTGATGCATAAACTCTCTCTCTCTCTCTCTCTCTCTCTCTCTCTCTCTCTCTCTCTCTCTCACACACACACACACACACACACACACACACACACATTTTTGTAGTGTTTTGACATTACCAGACAGTTGAGACCCCACGTGGAAACCTTTTCTTTGTGTGCACCTGAAAGTGTTTCCTTTTACTTAAAGGATCATGGGAACTGGGACATGGCTGAGAGCCCTCCCATAGCAATGTGAACTGTGCCCATACTTAGTGCCTAAGCTGTACGTTAATAAAACACATTGTGTGGATTTGACTGAATCTCTGTTTTGTTTTATGAAAAGTAATTTCACCTTGAAGGATAATTAGTACCATTTCCCGGTAAGAACAAAATACCAGCACATGGTATACCTCAGAGAATAAATACGCATCACGCTTTCATGAGATTTGTACACAGTGTGAGTCACGTGGTTGATGAGTCTATGAGCTCCACTATGTCTGAAGCCTTATTCAACTTTGGCCTTGCTGGCTAGCGAGTGGGAATATGTTTTGCTGGAAGCCACACTTGGAAGATACATTCATAGCTGGTTCTTTGTAACTAAACATAAATAACCTTTGCAATGGTAATTTAATGCTTCACCTTCAAGAAGATACTGAGAATGCAGGGAGAAGGAGAAAGAAGATTTAAAAAAAAAAAAAAAAGTCTCATGAATAAAGTCGAAGGCTGCAGGCTAAAGTGGTTATTAAGTCCCAAGCTGTTTTTCCTTCGCTTTTCCTCACCACGGAAATAAAAACAATTATTGCAGAGATGTACTAAAATTAGAACACATTTGCTGTTTTTAAAGGCAGCTACAGGCACTTGTGAGCTCAGCAGTAAATGCAGAGGCAAAGAAAACGGCAGCCATGCCCTAAGGGTGCCCTCTCTGGGAGTGACATCAGAGAAGGGACAGAAAAAGCCATGACAGTGAGCGGCAGAAACTTCCTTGGTGAAAGAGGCCCTGTCAAAGTGATCTGAGAAGAACTGGAAGGTGTCCCATGGCAGCTGTTGTGTGCAAAGCACCTGTGAGCAGCTGGCAGGGCCTTCCAGGAAGACCCACTTTGTCGCTAGGGTAGAGAACCCTCTGGAGGGGAGGGGTGTGCTCCCCAGATCCGGAGACTGTCCAGAAAGGGTCTTCCCTGCCCTGCTCTACAGTTCAGCCATCACAGACTTGCCTAAATGATTAAATGATCAGTTATTAGTGGCTTGAAGCCTCTGCAGCACCTTGGCTGAAAGGAGGAGACGCCAAATATAGACTATTGATTAGAATATCTGAGCCAACTGGCCAAAGAAAGCCTTTATTTAGAGCATGTGAGAGGTTTTCCTTCTTGTGGCCGACATTTTCCTCAACTTAGTTAGACATGTAAGCTGGGAGATGCTTGCCCAGTCTCCTTAATGACTGTGATAACTGCATTAATTCTCACCTTATGTTGCTAATGTAGGTTTGGCTTTGAATCTTCTGCCTTAGCCGTTAGATCCTGGTAATTGAAAACGGAGAAACAACAAACCGGGCTATGACCCCATGAATTCTAACCATTTTAAACAACGTCGTGAAAAGCCCGAAGTAAGACATAGATGTGCATACGCATACATATGTGTGTATAGTATAAAAATATAAAAACATATTACAAATTATATAATATTTATATGGATTCAATCATATACTTGAAGTAAAAATAGAATCCTAAGGGAGACACATTTTCACACATTTCCAAGCACAAGTTTTCGGTTGCTCAAATAAGAAAATTAGTTTCCTGTCATGTAAATATTTGACTGCACTTCAAATAATTCAAAGTTCCAATGCAAAAATGTGTTGTAGTCTCTCCACTCACCCCCTGAGATTCTCAGGCAGAGGGATGTGCGCTCTGAGAACTGAGATATCTTGAGGGTTTTATACAGGCCTGGGTTTTGCATCTATGAAGGGTGAGTTCCAGCCAGGAGTACTGAGAGACAGGCCTTTTCCGCAGGAACCACCCTTTATCTGATGAAATCCCACCATTCACTTTTAGTTTGGTCCCTGTGGCACAGAAAAAAAATGAACTGGCCTTTCATTTAACGTTACTGTAAATGTCTAGAGCTTCTTAGCTATAGGGCACTATAAAAATGTAGGATATTATTGTCCAAAGAACACAGTAAGACCATTTGTGGCAAAGGTTGAGCCAAGTGTGGAGCCATAGCTGCTGAAGGGGACTCCATCCATGAAGGTTTTAGTTGTCATCTGTCAACGGTGTTAGGTAGAGACCATGACTGTGGGGCCACCACACACGGGGACTTCACTTCTGCTTTGCTTTGGACCAGGGAAGTTGAAGTTTGAACTGAGATGCATCAAAGTATCCATCATCCTCAGGTTGATTAAACATGACAGGATGAATTTATTAACTCAGCAACAGTACATTGTGTTCCTAATCCGTGTGGGTAATTCTCAGAAACTGTGCATCAATCCTCTGAAATGCTTTCCGGTGGGAAGGCTGATGGTCCTGTGCATGTGTCTTTATGGGCACCTATAGGATGTGTCTGTACACAGAAACCAAACCACATCCACTTTCTGTCTAACTCAGAGTCAAAACACTCGGGAGATTGAAGCCCGTGTTTGAGTTTTTAGCTTCTTTCCATTCCTACATTAAATACTTAGGAACATCTGTCTGTGGCTTTGGGTTGCCTTCCTGAGATAAAACTGTCCATTAAGCAAACATGGTATCTGCATGATGTCTGTGATCAACTCAGCACAGCGAAAAATATAAAATTCTAATTGATCCAGGAACTATGGGTCAAAGAAGCTAGTACAAGGATTTGGGCAGGGAAGGATTTCTTAAGCAGTACAAATGCATTATATAAGAGAGGGTCCTGGAGGGGGGATGAATTTGAGCAAAGTACATGATATACATTTCCCAGAGTGGCACCATTTGCTCAATTAATTAAACATTTTTCTGATGAAGAATCTCTATGTACAATGTCTTGCTCCAAGCTCTTACACACAATTTCTCTTTCTGTCACTCATGTGAGACAGATGCAATATATTACATTTTTCTTTTCTGAGAGAAAGGTGAGGTAGGGAGAAAGGTAAGAGACTCTCAAGATGAGGTCTGGCTTTGCATGAATTGAGCCAAGATCAGTTTCCCTGAACTCCGTTGCGCTTCCCAATGTCCCAGACCATAAAAGTATATTCATCAAACAGAAGCAGCACGTGGCTGTTCCAGAACATCGTTCAGGGCAGCTGTTGTCCGTGTGTTGTCTTAACATCCCATGATATTTCACCTGTCCTCAAATCTCATCTTCACATGGGCTTTGCTGCCAGTGGAGGGCAGGGGAGGTCAGAGAACGCTGCTTCTGAGCTTCTTTCCCTCTCCCATAAGTCATTGCTTCCCTGGGGGCTCATTAGTCAAAGCAAATCACCCGGCCATGGCTGACTCACGAGTTGAATTCTTCACATGGTTAGTGAGGGGAGGGGAACTGCACCTATGACATCTGCTACTGCTGGCCAAGTGGGGAGAACAACCCAAATGTGAGGGTTATGTGCCGTGACTCTGAGTAAGGCCAGGGTGTGAAAAGGATCTTGGAAGCAAGACCAGCAGCAAGCTTGGAGGGGTGGGAAGTGTCAGATGCCACAGGGTTCGTTTTACCACGCTCCGGACTTCTAATAAAGATTCTATGACTCCACACTCTGTGTCTGAGCCCACCCTAGTTCCTTTGTTTTATACAGCAAGCACCTAGTCCTTGCCCAAGTAACTCTAGATCTTGTAAATCTAAGACTTCATGAACTATAAATCAATTTTTTGGCTTAACATATCATTCAGAAGAGAAGCAAAAAAGGTGAAAAGGCACTGCTAAGGAAACCGACTGCACTTCCTTGCCACATTTCCATGTGCTTATTGAAAGAACACGTTCAAACCTGGGTCTACCAGTTGTCTAATTCCTATGTGTCTATGTGCATATGTCTATGTATATGCTCATGGACATAGACGCAAATAAGATGTAGGCATCTAATAGTCATTCTCACATCCCTAAAAATTTTACTTCTCATTCTGTTCCCTCTAAATCACTGATGCCAAGGGCTTTCATTTCCGGTACTGGACCAAGAGATGTTTGTTATTGAAATCTAAAACAGCCAAGGGCTATTTAGTCAGAGGCACTTACCCTGCCTACATAAGACTCTGCTAAGATAAAGAAAGAAGTGCCAACTGTACTGCTGGACTCCTCAGCCTGCTCCAAGGTTGTCAAGAGCTCGCCTGCTCATGACTAGACTTCAGGAATGTCGCTCACCACATCTGCTTTGTCATCTCCCCCCACCCCTGCCCACACCTGTTTGGTTCCTAATGATTAAAGCATGAGGGCCCTCTCGCTTTGGTTCCTGGCTCTTTTTCCTAAGGCATTAACAACCTCCTTGTTCCTTTCAATGCTGGAGTTTCTGATATATACGCACAGGCAGGGAATGGCAATTATCCCCCACCACTGCCACCTGGAAAATGCAGGGCTCATCCCGCACCTTCTATTGCAGATGCAGCCTGGTTTCAGGAAGGTAGAAATGTGGAGATTCCTTGGTACTGCATCAATCCACTGTTCTGTAATTCTGGCATTGGGTACCGGCTTGCATACCATACACTCAACTCATGGAATCTTTGTTACAAGTAAAGTAGATGCAACTCTATCTCTGCTATCGTGAATCTTGGTACAAACTTTTCCTTTGACCCCTGATATGGTCAGGGGCCAAGCAATACAGTACAGCTGAGGGTAGGGTGTAACATGAGGGCTGGCTGTTGGGGTTTATGTCCTGCCCAGTTCTCACAGCAGCCAAGTCCTAAAGAAAATCACACAGAGGTCTCCACAAGTTATAAACTGATTGGCCCATTAGCTCAGACTTCATATTAGCTCTTATAACTTATATTAACCCATCATCCTTATCTATGCTAGCCGCATGGCTCAGTACCTTTTTCAGCAGGACAGGTGACATCCTGCTTCTTCCGTGATCTGGGCAGGACTGAGGAAAGAGCTTCCTTCTTTCCAGAATACTTCTTTCTCATTGCCCCACCTCTACTTCCTGTCTGGTTTTCCCACCTATACTTCCTGCCTGGCTATCAGCCAATCAGCATTTATTTAAAATATTGAATTGTCCGGCACCAGTCGGGAATATTTAACGAGCAATCTACAGGTAAAAAGTGAAACTCAACGCTACTGAGCTTTCTGTAAGTGGCCAAACTGGATCATCAGTCAGTATCATTTGGCACAGGTTGCTGCACATACAAATCCAGCCCAGTATTTACGCATGATTGCCACTCCAAGTATCTGGACTGGATTTTAAAATCTCCCAGGTGAGATGGTAGAACAGGCCAATTATGATTGATTTACTGTGAAAACTTGTTAAGGCGGAGAGTGGAGCATCAGAAATCTCCTTTCTAAAAACTCCACGGCCTTGGTAAAACCCCAAAGCCACGACCCCCCGCCCACAGGAAATCTCCGTGCTCAGAAATGCATAACCAGGATTTACACAGGTGTGGGCGCCCTCTGTTGCGCCTTTTTAGCACGCCGTCCTTGGCCTAAGTGGATATGACCCTCTTTCCTGTTCAAGCATAGAGATGGTGCAGAGACCAAATGGACACAGGCTCCCTCTCCTAGCCCATGGACAACTTCTGAAACCGCCCAGTTCCAGCTCAGCATTCCTCCTATGAAATAAATACTTACCTGGTAGTTAATCTGTGTTTTTCCTGGAGACTCTTGCATGAAATTGCCCATTAAGCCCAGACAGGTAGAAAAATAAAGTCGATGTACTTTTTTCTTTCTCTTTTAGACTCCCCCGTGAGCCTGAGAAGTTCCATCTCACGTCCGAACTAAAAACTTTTTTGGTTCAAATCCCATTTCCTTTCAAGTCAAATTTGACGTTTTTATGCAAATAAAATAAGGGCTTAAAGATTATTCAGAAAGGATTTAGTGAATAATTTGGACACCAAGCATGCTTTCTAGAAAACAGAGGTCAACGAGTTAAGTGTAAATGAATCTTGAACATACAACTCACATTCTCTTTAATGTACACATGGGTTTCAGATTCAAAGAACACGATGAAGAAGAAGCTTTCTCTGATTGCGCCATGACAGGCACATCAGGATATATGTGCCATTCATCCAAAGCATAGCCAAGTTTGCCCATCTTTTGGTGACGAAATCCTACAGACTAGAAAGTCATTGTAAAGTTAGGACATGAGAGGAACAAATTTCTAGAAGTCTTTTTCTTCCCAGAGATTTTTTTTTTCACAAGCAACAATTATTTCATTCGGCTTAAAAAAAGGGGGAGGGAGAGAGAGAATTCCCTCAAAATGTCCTGACTCGGTTTCCCATGGAATATTAAAAGCATACTGTAGGCAAAGACTTCAAGTTTGCAGGTTTAACCCCAGGGAGAGAAAATTACGGTTCCCTCCATTTATCCATGAACCCTGCAGCTGGCAAAGGCTGCACTCTGGTAGTAATTACACCGAACAGATGAGGGACTTTTTAATTTTTTTTTTATTTTGACCTGCAGTTAAACAAAATTTGCTTGTTTTATTTTTGGTTAAAAATGATGAGGCAGCAGCGACCCTGGTTTCACCCCAGAGCTGTTGATTTTTCCCCCTCCTTCGTAATTTGTTTCAGACTATGAGTGCACGGAGTTTCATTTTAGTGGGAAACGTTCGCTGCCAAGACCTTCGGGGGTTTTATCTGCAGTTTATTTTGTTAAGTACGAGTTTAAGATTGTTGCGAGCTTCCCTCCTCCTCTTCCTCCTCCCCCTCTTCTGTTTTCCTTCCAAATTTTCCGACAAGAAAGTTTGTCTTTGGCTTTGAGAAAACATCTTTAAGGTAGAAGAGAAGAAAGGACGAGCTTGGAGAGCCCCAAAATCAACGAAGGACTAAAACTTCAGGGCCGCTGATGAGGAGAAAGAATAAACCCGGTACAGCTGAATCCGCTGCCCTCAAGGTTTAGAGCGCCGGCCTCACTTCACTCCCACCCTCCCCCTTGTAATTCAGATTTAACACTAATAAAAGAGGGGAACTAAAGATAATTGGCTAGAATCAAGCATTGAATATCAGGCATTTCACAGGATGACCCAGCTAGGCAACTGCAGCTAAGTGCATTTTGACTTACGAATCCAGAACAAAAAACAATGGTTCAGGAGGAGGAAAGAATGTGCTCCAACACCCTGCTGCCCTCACTGGTATTTATAAAGTTTTGGCAAAATTTCATAACAAATTTCAAAATAATGTGAAAGTGGCCTGTTTCCGGTTTCTGCCATGCACCATGCCTGTCATGGGGATGTTGCGGTCAGGGAAAGTGGCCAAGGATTTGCCTGGCAACAGAAATGGAGCAGGCCGGCTGCTACTAATCCTCACGTTTGTACAGTGCTTTTTCTACTTTGTGTCTCCAAGAACCTACAAGTAGACCCCGGTCTTCAATCCCTACAGCAAGCCCTGGAGAGCAGGCTGATTTGCTTTTGCAGAAGATGAAGCCAAGATCAGGTGAGGCGATGGATTTGATCAAGGGCACAGAATGAGTAAGAATTACCGTAGAAAATTAAACCCACTTTTCTGACTTAAACCAAAGAGTCGTCCAATAGCAGTCCATTGTGAGATCAGGACACTAAAGCCTTTTCATTGGCTCCCTTTCCCCTCCCCTTCCATTCTCTACAGGGCTTCTGCTGTCCATCCCACAATTACCTCCAAACCTGAGGCTTCTCTCAAAAGGACTGCATGTATGAACGCCACTGAGTATAACGGGGTTGATCTGCCTGCCCTAACTTCCCATAGAAATGCTAGCTCTCTCAGGTCCCTCACCTTAATACTAGGCCAATATGACATTCTCAGCCAAGGTGAGTATGTCAAAGATACCATCTTTGCTGCCCATGAAATACAATGTAAGCCGGCTAGTCTGTAAGATTTAGGCTAACATTCACCCTCCCCCCATGCTATGTGTTTTTGCTAGGTTGAAATGATTCTCTGCCCTTTGTGCACTGTATCTGAAGAGTACGCAGCATATTGTAAAGAGTAAAAAGAAATACATTGTCTGTCATCTTTAGATGCATTCTTTAACCCCTACCGAATCTCAGCATCTTCACCCTGGAATTACCCATTTAATATTAGGAAGACGGGTGTGAGGATGAAATCAGCCCGTGTGTGCATATTAGAGATTCTGCGTCTTTGTTTTATTTTGTCCCCATCGTTTTAACTCGCTAATGCTTGGGGAATCCATGTTCCAACTTTGCTTCTCCAGACGCGGTTCATCTTCACTGTGCTTGCATAATCACGAGGTCCCTCGCGTGGAGGCTGTATGATCTGTTGCACAGACTTTCACTTCCAAAAAGAAAGCTCCAACCTAGCAGTGGTGGGATGTGGGTAGGAGGGGATGGCAATGGCCTAGACCCGGAGTAAACCTGTGGAGCGGGAAACACTAAATTCCATCAATATACTATTTCATTTCATCCTCCCCATAACCAGGAGTGGAGAATGAAGCAATTATATAATTACCCAGCAAATAGATCAACCTAGATAGCCAAACTGAGTAATTAGGAATGAAAACATTATTAACTGAGTTTGTAAATGAATCCTCCAGGTATTTATCCTAAGTCTCTGTGTCTCTTTGTTCACTACAAATTATCGGCCCAGGATAATTTATTCGGTTAACGTAATTGGCACTAGGGCCCAACCGGATAATTCAAGCCTGAATTATTCACATTGTCTTTCAAATGATCTCAATGTTAAAACAAGGTTCACACTTCCCTGTGACTCTATCTGTGGTGGTTCATCTACCACAGGGCAATCTGCAACAGGACGCCAGGACATTCTGAGTGCGTATTAAGGGAAAGAAGCAAGTTGGGAAAAGGTCCTAGTTTTTCACATATCAGTGGACTTATTAGAGAAATGCACAGAATAAGATGCGGACTGAGGAGTATCTCCTACACAAAATTCTTGGAGTGAGAATTATCTCCTTCTTTGGACTTTCTTATTTTAAAATATTTACCATATGCATGAAGAGATACGCTGGCGACAAGATACAAGTTTAAACACGAAATTCATTTCGGCTTCCTGCATACCATAGCCATGTGCTCTGAAAATAACCTTACTCCGTATTTTTTCCAGTCTACCTTTCACAGGGCAAGGGGGTGGGTTTTTTTTTCCATTTATGTCATCATGTTGATGCTCAAAATGTTTCAGATTTTTGAGCATTTCAGAGTTCACATTTTTGAAGCACAGTTGCACAGCTTACAGTTGAAGACTTTCAGTAGGGTTGGATCTAGGATTGCTCCAGAATCCAAAAAACCGGAAGGCTTTAGTGAGACTAAGGGCACAGTTAAACTAAGAATGGAGGCTACCTGCTGAGCTTTTGTGAGAATGGAGGAGCACTCCTAAAATAAAAACAGACTTGGGTTTTACGTGAATTTTCAAAGTTGAGTCTACTGTCAAACCTAGCTGCCATAATACAAGGGAGAAAACGACAAGGTGGAACTAATGTTACAATGCAAACATCCACGAGATTCACGACTCTCTCTCCCCAGCGAAAGAAACTCATTCGCTCTGTTTAGAAAATGAGTTCATGCTTTACATTGGATACTGCAAAAGCAATATCAAGGTTGTCACTAGTGTTCCTATGAATGATGAAGAAACTTAGCAAAAGTAGTAATGCACTGGTAAATAAATTAAGCCATTTAGTGTAAGCATCCTTTTAACTAGGAAGACAATGCCACTCCAAGAAACCCACAGAGCCAATAAGACTGCTTCTAACACACAACAAGATGGTAGAAAGTGAACCTGGAATTTTTCAACAGAATGCCTGTTTCTCCTCTTTCCCTAATTCTATTTCTCTTAAGTATACCACACCACCAAAAGGTGAGCTGGAGATAACTCCAGATCTGCCCATTCTAACTTATTGTAAATTGGATCAGTTCGGCCAAATTTTCTTATAATCACAGATGGTATCATATTTGATCATAAAGTGATTTTCCCCGGGCCCTACTGTAAAGGGAAAATGGGGCCAGAATGACAGCGTATTTTCACAGACCTGTAGCCTATCATAACCAGAGCTAGTTCTGGTTCCCTGATCAAATTTGTGGTTGCATATTTCTTCTTTCATGTCTACAGAGAGACAAGATGAAAAGGGCCTACTTACTACAAATGGATTTCTTTTCTATTTACACAATATATGAGTGTTTAAGTAGAGGGAAAAATAGTTTACCCACATTTGTAAGCAAGGTTCCAATTGTTCCAGTAATGGACTCACTACTTTCAATGTTGGCACATTCTCCTTCCACTTCAAAATTAATTACAGGACACACTCTAATGTGTACACTCTGATGGTGTGTACATAGAGTGGGCATGTGAAGAAATCACTTGACCGTTTCAGACAGAAAAATACTTTATTTAAAACATACAATTGATTAAGGGAAGGTGGAGAATTCTGTTTGAATTATTAAGAGAATTGTGGACTGTTAATTTCATTTTTGTATGAATAGAGCCATGTTATAAATAATTGATGTCTCCTTATGATCAAGATTTTTTTTCCTTTGCTCCTATGTACTTTAGAGATGATTATAGAATCGGAACCTGCCACGTGTTACTACAAAAATGGAGGGCTTTATGAATATTATGATGCCCTGTTATTGTTTTTACCCTTTCAATTACATGGGTTCTCTCCCATCCTTCAGATTCAGACTGAGGGCCGCCCCCAGTCACTCCATTGCTCCATTCCTATATGTAGATGAATGTTTTGAGAGCTTTCTGCATCTGTCTATGTCTCTCTGTCTGTCTGTCTGTCTGTCTGTGTGCATGCAATTGTCTTTTGAGAAATGGGGAGTGTGGTCTCTGTTTCAGACCTCATTTTCTCAGAAGGCACTGAGAGCTGTTACCATCTGAAAATTTCAACTCTGAATGAGAAAATAGAGTGGAATAGAAATATCCATTTAGTCTGAATCCCTTTACAACTTTTGCTAATTGGCAATTGTAGGTGGTCTTGGTAGACAGACTAATAATTGAACAGGAAAGAAGTCACGATTCCCTAAGTGAACCTGCTGGTCCCCATGGTATCACAGTAACAAGGTGTGCTGGGTTCTGGCAGTCTCCTAGATATACCTGCTGCTGAGGTGCAGGGGGAATATGAGCTTTGCCCTTGGGGTGCTGTCTGTCACTAGCACCGAATCCAGTCATGAGAAACTGAAGGAAACTATGCTGGACCCGACTTGAAGCATCTCTCTGATTCCCTGCCAATTCACATTGTTCCATGAAGGGTTTGCAATAAAAAGTAATATGTTGGGGGAAATTAAAACATGAATTGGAGCTGTTAATTACACACACATTGGTTTAAAGCTGAAGCAAATACTTCTATCTGCCCTTTGTTGCACATTTCGCACGCCTGCCTGTTCCTCTACTGCTATTGCTCGGTCTGTTTCTCCCTAATCTCCCGCCCCTAACACTTCCACTATCCAATTCCAGGAGTTAACAGAAACATAAAATGTAAATTGTGGCCTAGATTGCTGCCGCTGCTGCATGGAGAAAGATGGCAGGTTCCGGCGGTAGTTGGCATGTGTGAGAGATCACCTTCCACATTCTTGGGTCTTGACACACTCTCCTTGTATCCGTCCCTGCGCTCTCGGGCTTCCTATCCAGTTTTGTTCGTGGGCCAACTCTGTGCATTTCCCATGCTAATTTGCATGTGTTTTTCTTGGCACAAAGAGAACTCCTCGACACTTGAGACGTCCAAGCCAACTTACTCTCCATTGAAATTCCCTTCTTTATCACTTCTCCGTGAAAAAGCCGAAAGGAAAAAATCTGCCAACTTCTGCTTCCGGCAGGGAACACCCATGCTACTGGTTGTATCATCTTCCAAAATGTTAAGGTATAACCGACAAGGATAACGCATACTGAACTAGCTGACACTCCTGCATGCTAAAAGCTGTCAAAAGAGGGGTTTGACTATCCTGAGCCCTAAGATGACCACTGAGGCAAAGAGCAAAGGAGAAGAATGCAGTTTGCACAGGCCCAGGGCTCCTGCAGGAGGACATCAGGATCATTGACAGCTTATAAGCGGGCAAGAAAGGGGACATTCTAATTATGCCACCTTATACTGGAAGAACCTAAATTTGACTCAGTAAGCAAAAGGAAGGGCACAAAAAATATTTTTATCTAAAGGCATTATTTGCTTTAGACTTTTTTTAGGATGAGAGAAGAAAAATAGATAGATAGATAGATAGATAGATAGATAGATAGATAGATAGATAGATAGATAGATGAAGATGCCATATGATGGTGTTGCCATCAATTAACTGAAGAGACAGGAAGAGGCCTTTACAGGAAAAGCTGCCCTGGTTTCACTGGGGGCAGCAGAAATGTCTAAATGCAGAGGAAAGTCTTATTTTGGTAGAAGTCCTGAGGCAACCCAGACAGGATTCACTCTTCCACTGATGTGACCTTTGAGAATCAGCAGAAGTGGGTAGTGACTTCCTTAATCAAATATGAGGAGTCAGATATGAGCCCAAGTAGTGTCAAGATGCTAAGCTACCCTTAGTTGCCATGAATCGGAGACAGCAAAGCATCTTCCAAGACTCGAGATGCCCTGCGATAGCTGGAAACAGGAGCCTAGTTATGCACAGCAGCTTCAGGGTTCGGGAGGTAGGTGACACTTGAAGCGATTAAGGTTACTGGGATCATGCAAGAAGAGAGTATAAAAGAGAATGTGGAATCGGCTCGTCTTAACTAGCATTTAAGGAGCAACTCACAGGGGAGCTCCCTGCAGGGAGAGATCTCGGTTTTATTGTTGCTCTCACATCCAGATTGATTTTTACAGCTGAAAGGGCTGGAGCACAGGTGAGGTTTCAATTGGGTCTTGACTGCACTTCTGTGCATATGGAACGGGACTTTGGCAGGGAATGAGAGATGACACATAGCGACAGGCAAGGTCAGTCCTAAGAGGTATTTCCTCTCTGTCTCCTCTGGGAATTCTTCTGCCATCGTGACCACAGCTGACCCTGGCTACTCATGAAGGCAAGAGCTTCATGGCTGACAGTGTAGACTCTGCTGCTTCTGGTTCAAATTCTATTTATGATGGAAGTCCGAAGGCAATTTGCAAGACTCAGCCTCTCCTTCTGAGGTGTGGGTTCCAGGGATCAAACTCGGCTTGTTAGACTAGACTGCATGCACTTGTACCCCGAAATTGGGCCATTTCTCAGGCCCAATGCTGCCATTCTGACGAGCTTTCCACTCAAAAAGCCTGGAGACCTCAGCATGCCTTGAAAGCCAGTCTCTGAAAATTCCCATTTTTAATAGGAATGCTGACTTTTTAATTAAATAAACAAAATAAAAGAGGGAATTTTTTTTGCAGATTTTTTATGTTATTCAGACCATGGGAATTCTCTCAGCAATGAATTAAAGCTAAAGTATTCTTAGTTTAAATCATAAACAACATCATGTTGGGTTTAAGTTTCATTCAGTGAACATCTACGGCTAAGTTGTTTTATTTTCCTTGCTGGTGTATATTTCTACTTGTATTTATTTTGTGCGTGTTTAGGAATTCCAGAGACTGTCTGCCATGGCCGATGAAGATTGAGACAGAAAGTTTTTACTTAGACCCGTACGGAAGAGAACCATGTTGTATCTAGAGTGGCTAGTTCTGTTCTTAAACTAATGCTTTATTTATTTAGCTGTTCATTCTAGGGACATGAAAAGCGTGTCTTTAAAAGCCCCCAAATTAGCCCTGGGAACAGATGAATAAATATGAAAACAATTTATCCCTTTAACAGCCTAATAAAATATGTTTTCATTATGCTAACTGACCCTGATAAATTGAATAGCCATCAGCTAAATATAGCCGTCATCTCTGAGAAGTACATCCAAATGTTTGCTCGTTTTCTGATTCTCCAGCGCCTTGGCTGTATGAGGAGCATTAGTTGTGACATCTATAATGTAAGACTTTTTGCCTGTTTTAGTCAATGGCATGAGATCCTTTCGCTTCAAAAGAGGAAGGCTTTGAAATAATGTTTCAAGGCATTCTGAGTAAGACAACTTTGGATTTAAGCCTATTTGATGTCTTCAGGTTCAGTTCTTTGCGAATCTTTTTCAATAGCCACTTGAATAGACTTTTCCTATTACAGAGCTAACAGTGCCAGGTATGTTTGCCACACAGGAGGCAGCAAGCGTAACTCGCCTCTCATTTGTGGACACCTTTCTCAGAAAACTGGACTCCCTTTGTCGATGATGGCAGCCAGGTTTCTAATCATGCCCAATGGAAGGTCTACAAAATGAGACCTCATTCTCTGTGCCCCCTCCATACTGTGCTTCCGGGGGACTAATATGGAGAGGGGCTGAGAAGGGAGGGACTTCCTTAGCTACCTGATAACGCAGGTGTTTCAAAATGTCTCTAAAAGTGAACATGTCACCAGGACCTTGACAAGTGGTTGGTAATCAAAGGCAGGCCAGGGTGCTTACACCTTTCAGCCAGCAGGCTTGGGAGACATAGAGGATGCCCAAGGCCATAGCCACTACCTATGAAAGCCGCTGTGTGTTTTCTGATATGAACACCACTCCTAAAAACATTTCTATCTGTTTCCAGTTCTGTATTTGATATCCCATGCCATAGTTTTATCTCATCCCTCTCCTCTGAGAGGCATTGCTGCTCCAGTTCCTAAACCCAAGAATGCATACTCTTGTTTGCACATCTGGCCTGGGCAAGCCTGGCTCCAATTTAAAAACCTACATGCTGATCCGAATCCGTTATTGGACAAGGCAATTCTGTTAACTGGTGGGCTTATTTGCATGTCATTACCCAGAATGCATCTTCAGCTCACAGATGTTCCCCAGACCTGGTCCAGAGGGAAGGTGGGGGAAAGGTGACGCTTTAGAAACAAATAGAGAGGTTTGTATATATGTTGCTTGAAATTCCTTTCCCTCTGTTTTTTATCAAGGAACAAAATGTAGTACAAATGTATGAATTTTTACCAAACCTTGAGACACGTTTTTCACCTTATTTTCAAAGAACTTAAACAAATGGAAACCGGGGAGGGGGGAAGAAAAGAAAAATAAACATCAGGTAATGTTCTATTAGTTTATGATGATGATGATGAAGATGGTGATGAGAGAGAGAGAGAGACAGAGACAGAGACAGAGAGAGACTGAGAGAGAGTGAGAGAGACACTTCCTGTTTTCAATGTTTGCCTCAGAACTTTCTTTTCCTTGAGGTTCAAAACAACTTTGTTTTCCCACGATGTTAAATTGATTTTTAAAAAATGTGGAGAATCTCAGTTGCACTCACTTTTGATAAACGCCAAAGCCTGTTTGAAAGGTTTGAAATTGGTAAGTAGCAGTCACACCCTTCTGTCCTCAAACCAGGCCCAGTTAGTCACAGTGCAAACTTCTTGGAGAATGTTCCTGCTATTGTTTTCTGAAAAATACCTACAGGGTTCTGGGCAACAGCTGCAGAACGGGACTCTGTACACACCAAAGAAAACAGGACAATTTAGAAGTCTCCCAGTTAGAAACCTCGGGGTTGGCTTTATTTACTTACGTCCTTACAAAAGAAAGGAATGCTTCATTCATAACAGAGGAACCAGAAAATAAAAT
Organism: Microtus ochrogaster; assembly: GCF_000317375.1. Lineage (NCBI taxonomy): Eukaryota > Metazoa > Chordata > Mammalia > Rodentia > Cricetidae > Microtus > Microtus ochrogaster. The sequence goes on from NC_022023.1 coordinate 22,507,606, forward strand.
AGAATAAAATAAAATCCATAATTGCTTTCTGGTCTGGAGCTAAAATGCAGGTGTTTTGAGGAGGAACATAAACATTTTTTTCCTAAATGAGGCGTTGAGGGCTGGGAGAAGGGCAGTAAAATTAGTGGAATTACTGCCTGATTTTAGCCAGATGATTGCTCCGGTTGGACATCAGCGAGTTTTCATTAGGGACTCTAATTTACAAGCCATTCAACACATTCCAGAGGAACACAACAACTCCCCCAGGTCCTAAAGAATGCCAGCTCTCCCCCTTTACGGTGGAGATGCAGAGCCCAGTGATTTTTAAAGGCCAGCAAAATCCAAGGGAGTCAGTCAGCTCAAGTCTTGGAAATGAAGGACGATCACGTTGTCTCCCAGAGTGAGAAGGTCCCAGGAAATCAAGTTCTGTCAGGGCCTTGCATGCACACGGTCATTTGGGGTTGTGTTGGGAGAGGGGCAGTCAGGAAGGAGATGTCTGTGGGGTCCACAGGAATGTTATTTGCCCTCAAGTACCTGATATATCCACTTAGGCTTGGAATCTAGAGAGAAATTAAACTTTGTCCTCTTCAATGATTGTCATTACCGTTTCCACAGCATATTTGATAGAGATTTTCTGTTATCAATTCCATCTCTGGTTGAAGACAGTATTTCCCATGAGTTCATAGAACTCAGTGTGTGGTATGTGGACACATAGCACAGGCACCCAGTGTGTATCTTGTGTTTCTGGTCATAATGTCAGACCAGCAACTTTTCAAGCCCAGCTCATGTTCTTGTTCCTAACAGAAAGAAAGGACTCGGTGGAACTTGGAGGGCATTATACCCCAGACATTAGAACAGGCAGATGTAGAACTGCTTAGATCCAGAAACCTTTACACAAGCCTGTGATGTTTAAATCATTAGAAGCACGTCTCAAGATACTCACTAGGAGAAATAACTGCAGGTGAGTATATAAATAATTGTAGTCCACAGTGCCTTCAACAGGAGAGACTTGTCTGGTTATGGTCTACTTGATGAACCCACGTTAGAAGCAGCAATGGCAGTAAGAAACATCATCTTGGCCCAATAATTATGTCAGAATTTATGTGTCACAGCTAAAATCCACTGCCTTTTGATTCCAAATGTGTATAACTTTTACCCATCCATCCTCCGTGATGGGTGCAGATAAAGGTTCTGACGGGGAGGAGATTAGTGCTCACCTCTGTTGGCATCTTGCTGTGTGGGTGTCTACACTGTTGTTAAAATTTAATTAAAGGTTGCTCTACTCACCTGCCAAATGATTCCTTGGTAATTGGCCAAAGCCCACAAAGAGCAAACAATCCAGAGCCTCAGGGATGACAAAACCTCAGGTAACAGGCTTGTTTTTGTTTTTTTTTTTTATCGATACAATACTTAGCCCATTTCTAAAAGAAATTAAAATTTAGCAAATATCTAGATAGGTTGTATAAGATAGGGAGTTGTTTTCTATGGTTCATGACTGAGATGTGAGAGAGACAGACAGAGAGAGAGAGAGAGAGAGAGAGAGAGAGAGAGAGAGAGACAGAGACAGAGACAGAGAGAGAGAGACAGAGAGAGAGAGAGATTGGGGTAGGAAAAGCTAAAGGTTTAAAGTTTTCCATTTCTTGGTTTATCTGGTCCTCTATAAAACCTAGTAATTTCTTTTCAAATCAGTGAGCACAAACTGCATATCTAGCAAATTATCCAGTTAATGGTATTTGCTACCTGTGAAAGATAAATGTCTCAAAGTCACTTTCTAGATTTTTTTTTTTTGAGTAAAGTCGTGGACATTGTATGTCAGAATTTCAAAATTACAATATCCTGAATTTTAAAGTGTGACTGAGGAGTCAGATTTGGGTGAATTCATCAAAGAACAACAAATGGCTCCTTATTCTAGGAACTTAATTATCGGCATTTCTAGAAATATTTTGAAATTAGTTACTAAAATGTTACCACTATAAGTCTCTTAACTCTCTGAAAGTCCATTGAGCTTATGTTTAAATCCAAGAAAATCAAGACCAAAACCAAGAATTTTATATAAGGATGATTTTTCTCATAGTGTCAACAATTTCTCTTTAAAAATCTGTAATTTTATGTTTATGATTTAGTGTGTTAAAAACTGCCCAGGCAGTGGTCTATCCCAGTTTCTTACTTATCTGTCAGATCTGTTAGACTGTTACTCTCTGAAAGTACTTTTGCTTTCTCTGACTGTCCTTTTTCCCAATGTATCAAATGTGAAAACCCTTTGCATTAAAACGATTTGACCCAAGAATTATAATAGCTATAAAAGTGTGCCATTAGAAGTGTGAATCTCATGATGCTTTGTTGAACTTTGTGACTGCATTTTGCCATCACGAGCAACACTTGCAATTTACCAGGGAGCTATAATACATATCTAATATTAAGTTTGAGTTTATAATTTCTGATTCTTTCCTTAGGCTAACAAAATTTGAATTTCTAAGTAAAACACATGCATTTGCTTAAGGCTTTTGATTTGGATCAACAAACTGCCCTCTAAACAGGCAATGATAGAGATCTGCAAGATCTAGGAAACATGTTGGCCACCCAGGGCTTGGAAAAAATCTTAAGAATTTGTAAGAAACTTACAAATATTTCAGAAACACGTTGCTGACAGAAAGACAAACAATTGGGCTTGATCAGTAGCTGCTCGCTGTTAGCGTATTCTCTTATAGTTTCTGGTGTCCTCTTGTGACCACGTGAGGCTCATGAGAGCCTTATGGGAAACAGCCAGCCTTCATCCTTATGCCGTAAGAGGTGAGGAGACCACCTGCTCAGTGTTATATACGAAGCATGTACCCAAGCTTGATCATGAACTGTGATCTGTTTTGCTTCAAAATTCAGGCCTTTAACGTGCCTGGATCTTGTACTGGATATGTTACGCAACACCTAACACTTGACGCCAATCATTCTGCTGCACCTCCCGCTGCTTTTTCACCAGCCAGCTCTTCGCCCAGGCTAGAGGCCCAGCTCCTAACAGTGTCAAAGAAGCATCTCCTCCAACTCCAGACTCGTGTTTTCACGCCTTTGGCATTTGAGCTTCAGCCCCAGCACAGGTTGGGGCTGTTCATACTTAAGAGAGACCGCTGAAGACGTACAAACACATCGGAGAAGCTTCTGCCAACAGCACGGTCAGGCCCGCTGAAAGAAAAACACACCACCGGCCTCCAAGAACGTTTAGCCCTGACATAAGATGGGAACTTTCCCTTCCTCTCCTGTTCTAGAAGTTGTTGGAACTGTGTTGTGAGTGATACTTTACTTCTGTCCGGCTGTATATGCAACCAGTTGGATTTTGAGATTCTTGGGATTTGATGCTCAGATAAACCCAAAGCCTGCTTGAGTTCTTGTTATTTCAGACGCATTATCTCCTAATCTCCAGGAAGAAGCTTGTTAGGTTGGGAGAAACTGGGGGAATCTCTCCTGGGAGAACAGAAAGAGCCCTGTCTAATGCCTGCTCTGCCTGGGAAGGGAAATTTTCATGTACCTCCTGGGTCAGAGCAAGAATCAGAATTTCTCTCAAATTCTTAACACGCTACAGAGGGGGAGATTCATGGCAACCCTAAGTGGGATTCGTTTTCTGCGTTAGTAAAAATGGAATTCAAAATAATACCTCCGGAAGGGGAAAAAATTCGCAAGCCTTAAATCCCGAAGGTAGAGGATGCTTTAGGTTTAATAGCCAAAACCAGTCCAGCTTCTGACAAGAGCTTGGGGGAATTTGCTTTCCCCTAATGAAATCTAATTAATTTAATCATGTGAGTAACCAGGTAGTTAAGAAAATAAACTAAGTAATCAATTGGAGAAGCGATTTACTCTTTAAAAGAAAGAGGTGGTAATACATGTGTCAATAGGTTTCAAATGGCAGATTTCATGGCTTACTGTGTAGGAAATGCGTGCCATGGCTTCACTCCAGTCTTTTCATTTGTACGCAGAAAGAGGACTCCTTGCCCCTAAACTTATTGAAAGTCCCCTCACCGGAGTCCCTACCATCAAGATTTCTAGTCATAAAGGAACCGTACCTTTTCTGAGGGTTCCTTAAGAGACACGGCTCATCTTTGGAGTATGATCAACAAACCTCTTCAGAAACATTGTAGTGTCCATGAGTAGACCTTCCACTAGGCTATAGATTTGTCAATTCCAATTCTTTCAACTTTAGAATCATTGGGAGACAGAGAGGGGGGCTATTTGATTTCCAAACTCCCTTCGGATTATTAAATAAAATTTTCTGACTTTTCTGCTCTCCGGAGAGCCAAAAGCAATTGCTCCCCTCCCCAGAACACAAAATAAATCCATACTAGTGAGAGACTTCTTGCTAAATTGATTTGACTCTACTCAAACCTTCCAGCATTTTCATGTTTCTATCATATTTTTAAAAGTTTCATGGTATGTATTCACTGCATGCAGCACTTTGCAAAAGGATGCTTTTTCTGTGTGTGGAGGGCTCGGGGCTCCTGCGCAGTATAGTTGCCTGTGCACATGTATGTAGGGGCCAGAAGCCAACCTCAGACACCATTATTCGGTTGCCAGCCACTTAACTGTACAAGGGTATTTTATACAAATATATATTGGACTTTAAACATATTCCTCCCCACACCTTTCTGTTTTCTTTCCACTCCTCGTGACTCTTATCCGTCCCTCTTGTTCCCCTGGGCAGCTTTAATTGTACATTCATGCAAAGTTTGGTATCTGTGTAAAGAAATTAAGAACCATAAACGAGAGGAAATAAGATTATAGTTATTGACAACCAACTGAATGCACTGAATATTTTCATCTGGAGTTGCACCCGTTTCCTTGCAAGTGGCATAGCTTTGTTCTTTTCTATGGCTGAAAAAAATTCTGTCGTGTACCTATGCCGCATTTCCTCTGTGGTCCACACCAACTTCCGGCATTAGTCAGCTTCCACCCTAAGCACATCCCAGAGATTACCAGTTGACAAAAGACGAAAATTTTATGTCTCGGCTTACACTGGCCAAAGCTCCTGCTTAGAAAGAGCCCAAGGGTGCAGGCCGAGAGAATGAAACAGAGCCAAAGCATTTAGCTCCTGACTTGAAATGTAAAGAGAGAGAGAAAGGGAAAGACTGGTGTCCTGGAATTCCTCTCGGGGCAAAGTTGATGACATAGACTGAGGACGTGGCGGAGCTGGCAGAATGCTCACCCAGCAAAACAAGGCTCTGGACTTTATATGCAATTCCACATTTAAAAAAAAAAAAAAAAAGATGATGATGCACACCTGTAATCCAAGCACGAGGGAGGCGGCAGCAGGAGAGCCAGAAGTTCAAAGTCATGCTTTAGTGAGTTCACAGCATGGAGTACATGTCTCAAGAAAAAAAAAAAAAGTTTATTTCTAAAGTCCACCATTAAGCAATATCCCATAAATATACCATAAATAAGGCCTTGTGCGATAGCAGCTATGAACAGGGAAAATTTTTCTTTTAATTTTTTTCAATTAGCATATTAAATGTCATTGTGGTATTTCCCAAAAAGCTTTGCTTGGGTTTGTCCTCCACAGACTTTCTTCTTCATTGCCTTGTACCTATTTACCTTTTCCCTAGAAAAACGGAAACAGAATAGATGTCCAGTAACAGATGAATGGATACAGAAAATGAACACTTATAGACACACAAAAAAATGGAACTTTCTTCAACAGTGAGGGCCTTCCCTTGTTAAGAACACCCGTAGTTTGGAAGCAACAGGGAGGAAAGGAAGTGGAAGGAAGGAAAAGGAAATGGAAAACCGGAAGAACTTGCGAGGACAGCAACTCTGAGGGTTGCCGCTTTCACATAGATTGAGGCGCCTTCCTCCCTGTTTACAGACCCCAAGGTTCCTGTGCCCACAGTCAAAGCCCTCATTACGTGGTCCGTACTGCAAATGTCAGGGGTCTCAGGGGTATCGAGGCATTGATGCATAGGCATTCCCTCGACAAACTGAAGGCCAGCTGCTCCTGGGAAAATAACGAATTCGTTTGCGCTGTTAGAATGGAATTGTTGATAAATCTTCCAGAGCTCGTAAGGACTGAGGGTACTAGAACTTCATTTAGATAAGACTGAATCACCTGCACCTCTTTTGATGCTGATCTCAGTACTTAATGTCCTTAAGAAACATTCTCAACTGCTTTTGACTCCCATTGGGGTTTTGTTTGTCTGCAGGGGTAAGGAGTAGAACCCGGGGCCTGCGTGTGATGCAAGCTCTCTTCCTCTAGCCTACATCCAGCCCTGAGAGTTTTTGTCAAGTTTTGCTTTATAGCCCTTGAATCAAAAACGTTGCGAATGTACATCATCTTGCTTCCCCAGATGGCTTTTTCTACAGTTGAGCCTAAATATTGTTCCCTGTTTGCAGGCCTGGAAGCATATTTCTGCCACCCTTGACAATCTCAATCCAGGCTGAGTTGCTTCTATGGACACTAAGCTGTTAACTAGATACTTACACTGAATACCCAGATGACCTTTGGCACAGTCCATGCCAATTTCAAGAATACATCCTAACACTAATTGCCTTGGTTATCTATCCAATACTCATCTCCCTGGTTCTCTTATTAATAGACCCTTGAATCTGCTGCTAATAGAGAAACTGCACTTCTTAGCCTTCCGTATAAATAGAAGTAGGCATGAGATCAAGTCCTTGCAAATCAAACATCAACATAAATTCAAGCCTGCAGGTCTACACTGTTTTTCTGTTTTCTCTTCTTCCTGGCTGTAGTTTAGCTAATTATTGCTGCTGAGTCACTAATTTCTGCTGCATCCCTGACATAATCCCATGTTCATATTCGGAGTAAAAAGGCTTATGTCTCTTTTGATTATCTGAAGACATTATTTTGGGCAGGAAATATATATAAAATCAGTTAAATCCCTTGCTGGTTAAACTTTCCTTGACTTGGAAACACATATAAATCCTAAGTGGTCCAGTCCATGTGTTTGCATGTGGATGTGTGGGGATATTGCATTGGAATGTGTATCTGTGTGTGTGTACTCATCTGTATCGCTAAAGAATAGAGAAGCAGTCTTCTGTCCCTGGGGCTCCTTATTTTTATGTTAGACATTAGCATATATATGTGTGTGTGTCTGTGTTGATACATATCATGTACCTATATAATATATATTTATTATATAATATTTATATATGTACATGTGTACATTTAGGGAGACAGAGAGAGGAAGAGAGAGGCATTTTGACATCTCCATATGAAATTCTATGCATTGCCACTTAGGCTTCTTTACCTGAATAACTTATAAAGTTTTATATTACAAAAGCTGCAATCCTAAAAGGGTTTAGCAGTTCTATTTTCCATTCACCTTCAAATTGGCATTTAGCAAACTATGATCTACTGATTGCATCTTGCTAAAATCTCCATCAAACAGTATTTAAGGTGCATGGTGTGCATGAAAGTCTTGGAAGGGAAAAAAAAAGCTTGCTTAGCATGTTTTGGTTTGGTTCTTTCCTAACTTATCTGATTATAAAACACTTTTTGAAAAGTGAAAGAGCCCACAAGTCCCTCAGAGCAAGGAAAGCGCATGGGGCCACAAAGCAATGGTTTCTGTTGGCCCATGGAATCCCAGCGAAAGGAGGCGATGAAGGCGCTAAGGGTCCTTGTGTTGATCTTAGTGTCAAATCCACTTCCAGATGCTGAGCGGGAATGAAGACTGGAAGAGGCCTCCAAGCTGCTCTCTCTTTGATGCCCAGTGGTCCCTAGGCTACATCTAAACTTCTCCGAGTTCTACAGATGTCCTCGGCCTGACTCTCCAGCAATCATTGTCCATGTCTGCTTTGAAATGAGACTTTAAAAAAAATTGCAAGGGTTCACATTTCCGGTGGCCTTGTTTGCAAGTTTCCCGTTTGTGTGTGTCCTGGAGGTGGAGGGGCACTTTCTCTGCCTTTCAGATGCCCGGGTCTGCACTTGAAATGCTAGGTAACCTTCGCAAAAAAAAAATTATTGTCAGCAATAAATATTTACTTTTCAAAAATATCCTGAGGAGACTGGAAACAATATGGGCAAATCTCTCCGGTACTGTTTTTTCATTTAGAGATGACAAAAAGTCCAGGGGGAAAGTGACAGTTTTAAGGGCTTTAAAAATATCTAATGCTTTAGGTTGGAAATTGGCAGGGAGCCAGGCCCTGTCTTAAAGGGACGGGCACTTTATTATACTTTCTAATTCTTCCAAAGTCTGTCTTTAGGATATATGAGCTGCCTCTAATATGACTACTCTATTCTCATCCTCTGGTGGTATACTCTGGTCTCAGCTCATAAATTGAAAATTGAGGATCTGTAAATCAGGACAGACTATTTCAGAGAGCCATTGTGAATTCCCAGTCAAATCTTCCAGTTTATCTTAAATATTTCATCTTAATGTCACCTTAAGAAAAGTCTTTCATTCGGGTAAGTTACAACATCAAGTTCTAACCTGATTACACTTCCCTGCTGTCCTTCTGCCAGGAGGCTGCTTGGCAGCATGAACGCCATTCCCACCAACCTATTACTGGACTAAAAGGAGACTTTGATTTTCCCCCACCCAGACCCAAATCATTTTACCATAGACAGATAAAAATTAATGACCTGGATATGAAAACTCCACTAACTGCTTTGTGAGGGGGAAAAGAGGCACCAAAAGGGGTGTTTCCCCTTCATCGCTTGCTAATTATGTTTCTATTATCATTTGGATATGAATGTCCAGACGAACAACCAGAATGGGGTTCTGTGGGGGCTGGCTTCCGTGGTGGACTAAAGAATTAGTAGCAAAACATCTGTTGTTAAAAATCACATTTCTTTCTCTCCGGTAGATTTGTAAGTACCTCAGCTTTAGTCAGCTCAGCTTGCCGTTGGACAGCAGTATTAAAAACTGCCTCACTCAGTTCTTGTTCACATGAGCCCCCATTCAACAGGTTCAATGGAGTTGACGATATTTCCGCGTCTCTCTGTTTATACAGGGATCAGCATATTCCACCCTGCCCTGGCCCACTAACAGGTCTGATGTTGAATTTCTTCATCGTTTGATCTAGCATTTAATAGCCTGTCAGTTGAAAGGACTTTAAATAAACATTTTCTTATAATATTTAATACAATTCAAGAGTGTGTGCCCCGAAGCCAGAGATGAATAGACAAGAGTAACAAGACTCCCTCTTCAATGATATATATGCATTTCTGCACATTCTAATCCTTTAGTCCTTGAGACTTACAGGCAACAACCTTGGATCCATGAGAATCCAAAAATAAATAAGGTAGTAATGTACTGTATGATTTAACTTCCTGTCCAAGAGCCTGTTAATTGCTGCTCCCTGCTCACTCGAGTCACCTCCCGCCTACAATCAACAGAGAGGCTAGGAGCAAGGCTATTCTATTTTTACCAAAAGAACTTGAGATTAACCTGACATTAAACTTTAAAATTTGCCAGGTGTCTAGTTTTGCCCAGACAAGCAGCCCAGACGGGTCAAGGTTGGAAGGGTGGATTAACACTGAGCCAGAGGCTAGGAAGCCAGCCTGACAGTTTGCATCAGAACATGAAGTCTCACAGGACTGGGGTTGGGTGGTCACCATTCATATGCGAGCTAGTCCAGGTACCAGATGATAGAAGAGGACATAAGAGAAAAAAAATCACAATGTTCATCCTGTTACCCCCTAAATCTATTTAACTTCAAGCTAACACAGCTATGCCAACCCCAGGGAGAGTAGAAGATGCAACTTATCTTCTGGTCTGAAAACCTGACCTACATGAAGAACCCCTGAACTAAAGTAAAGATTACAAAACATAAGCTATCTCAACCCAGAAACACAACCGCTAGTAAGACTAGGCTATTTAGCGAATGCCATGAGACATGTTCCTACATTGGCAGTTCACTGCTTAGACATGCATTAGTGACATCACATCCATAGACCCCCCAAAGAATCTAAAGTTGACTTCGATTTTAGACACAGATTATTATCTGGTTTGACAAGTGAGCTGCTGAGGATTCACGTTTCCTGGAAAATAAAAACATTTGCTGACATCATCGGAGCATGTGACATGTGCACATGCCTTCAAATGAAAAGCCATGATACAAATTAGGGGAAAATGGCAGTGGAATGGAATATCATTTTTTGTCACCCAGGTTTTTTTGCTTTTGTTTGTTTGTTTTTTGGAAAATAGCCACAGGCTTCACCTATCTTGCCTGCTAATTATTGGTGTTTTAATTCCATGCTAAAGTAAGGTCTCATTCCCCTACAAGATTTTCTTCCAAACATCTTTTCCTTAAATTGGGCCAGTGACCAAAAGGGAGGGGGACAACAAGAGAAAAAGAAGAAGAACACATCTTTCTTCCTTTGAGGTTCAAGGAACAATCATCCATCAGACCCGAGCAGGCACCTGACACAACAGAACACACACTTGTCCCTCCTGTCTCCTCGCTGCCACAGTGACCCCTGCAGTCATCTGTGCCTGGGGAGAAATACATTTTTTCAATTACACAATGCATCTGATCAGATGTTAAATTGATAGACAAGCTAAATGTTATTTCAGTCAAGTGTGTCGGCTTATGACTGGATTAACATCCCAGAGGAGGCTGAGGCAGGAAGATCAGAAGTTCAAGATCAGCCTGAATTTCATAATGAGACCCTTTTTAAAAAAGAAAATCTGTAGATAGATATATATGTAGGCATATAAAGATCTACAATACAGTTACCATTTATAATTTTAAACTTGTGTTCAAAGGTAACAGTATTATTATTCAAATAAACCATAAAATTCATTCAGTCTAAATTATAAAATTATTTAAATAAACCAATAATTTACAGCTCCATATTTTGTTCTATGGACAGCTAACCAAAATTTTCAAAATTGATATGTTCTTTCCTTCCCTGTCATGTGGTCTAATGTCTTCCACCTCCAAACCTGCCTCCAAGGAAGAGCAGGACACATAATCTCTTTACTGTTCCCTGAGGGTGAGCACAAAGAATGGCCATCCTGTCACTAGCAAGTTATAAAGTGGTTGCTAGAAGAAGGGAAATGATATAATTATACTTTAATTAAAAAAATCAATCATAAAAAAAATAAAAGAAAGAAAGAAACTGCTAAAGAATGCTTTTCCCTCAAGAATAATCTGTAGAGGGAGTACTTCCTCCCCACAAGCGTTCATGGCTTCTGAAAGCCATGGGATTAAAACTAACCCTGAGCCACAGCCAACAGCAAAAGCCTGAGCAGAAAAAGCTGAAATCCCTGAGACTCCATCCTCCAATTCCTCAAGTGAGAGAGGCTACATCTAATGAAATCCACTGTAGATTAAATCTGCCAAAAGATCGAGTCTGTAGAAAGAATCAAATTGTAACAGCTTAGTGCTGGCACTTTGAAAAGACCTTGGGAATTCCTACTTTGTTTGCTCAACAGAAATATGCTCCTTATCTACAAATGCTCTCAGCCTCATGGCCACATCAAGGATGGGCTTCTAGTGAGATTTCTGGGCAGCGGTGAGGGCCTGTCAAGCCCTTTACTTCCTTTTCAGCCTCTGTGTCACTTTGATACTTCCAGGACAAAAACCAAGAAAGACTCCTTCCTTGAAATTTAAGAGGGTGTGCACTCTCTTTGCTGAGTTCTTTGTTGCTGCCTGTTCCCTTTTGTACCTTAGGTGGGATCAAGTCGCATTCCAAACATTCCATTTTCCCATTAAGCACGTGGTGCGGCTGTCACAAACACAACTTCTTCCTTAGAGACACTCTAGTTTCCCGTCACGTTGAAATCGCTTTAGACAACTCAGTGGGCAAGAACGAAGACATGAGCTTGGAGCACAAAACCCACATAAAGATTCAGGCATATGTGCTCCTGCAATCATAGCCCTGTGAGGACAAGACAGTAAAATCCTTGGGATGTGCTGGCCTCAGATCTAGCTTATGATTTAGTGTGAGATCCTGCTTCAAAGGAATAAGAAGATGAGCGATATCATAGGATGCCAGACTTCCTCCTCTGGACTCTGCAGGCTCTCTCTCTTTTTTTTTTTTTTTTTTTTTTTGTTTTTTGTTTTTTTGGGGGGCAGGGTTTCTCTGTGGTTTTGGAGCCTGTCCTGGAACTCCCTTTGTAGACCAGGCTGGTCTCGAACTCACAGAGATCCGCCTGCCTCTGCCTCCAGAGTGCTGGGATTACAGGCGTGCGCCACCACCGCCCGGCGCTGCAGGCTCTCTTAAAGAAGCACAAAGACCCACAGTCACAACCACATACATGCACACACACCACATATGTACGTATGCATGAGTACACACACTTACACACACACACACACACACACACACACACAGAAGTGGCTTTAAACTCAAAAATACATCAATTCCACCCAATGTTCTAAGTTCTCCCATAAAGAAAAGCTAAGTCATTAGTCCAATATGCCACACCAACAAACCATGAGCTGTAACACTGTGTGGCTGGCAGAGAACTTAGCAGAACCGTTTTATTGGGCTTCTCCTCAGCAGGGAAGAGCAAAGGGCCTCACAGATGCAAAACTAATGGCCAGTGAACAAAGAGGGTAAGACCAGTTTTCCTTCCCAATCAAGAGCCGCTGGTCCCTGGGGTCGGAATCTGTCTCATATCTACCGGTCAGCGGGTTCTACCTGGCTGAGTTTAATTTGTTATTTATGTCAGCTTTGCATATTTGTAAGGTTCAAGGGTTTATTGCCCTGGCCTGACCTTGGCAAGTCGGAGTTAACATGTGGCTCTCAAGTAGCAGTTTCTTTCCAATAAACTTTACTTGAAAGAACATGTGTGATAGATTTTGCCAGTGATTAGAAAGAACATTGCTACGCCCATCGTTCTTCAGTTTGGTTTTGAAGTCCCATGGAGTGCCACCTCTGGACATAAAAAAAAATGCAAAATATTGTTCTCTTTTAAAATTCATTGAGGCCTTTTCTGTACCTTGAGCTGTAGAGGGTTGCTTTATTTTCAACTTTCTGCAACAGCCTCTTTAGCCTGTTAAGCTGAACTAACCAATCTGTCTCTTGATGGCTCCTGACATTCAGTAAACAGCTTACTTAGGGATGTGAGGATTATTAGAGTTTGCATTGCAATCTCTAGCGTAAAAAATCTAAAAAATGACTCGCCGAGCTTAGTTTCGCCAACAGCCGGCAAAGATTAGTCAGCACGGCTAATGAAAATCTGCCGGCACACGGAAGAATTCCTATCGCCACTAGAAGGCACTTCCTCCAAGATGGGGTGTATCCCATCAGTGACAACCTGTCCGCATCTTACAGATTAAAATCCAAGTTTCCACAGACTAGAATTTGGTTTCTGGAGGCTAGGCTAGTATCTAGCGACCTGATTTGTCATGGTCTGCCTGGAACTTTCTCTTCTAACGTTGAAGTTCCTGTGTTCCAGGAATGGAGTCAAGTGAACAAAGATGATCAGTTGACCTAAAGTCTCCTGTCTCCCAGGAGAGGATTCCAAGTCCCTTTTCTTCAGGTAGATCCAGACACCTATAAAACATCAGTGCAGCCTTGAAGACCTAAGAGACAGAGACATGTAACTGAAATCTAAAGAAACTCATTGGTCTGTTCACTGGGGTACAAACAGATGCAGCTTCACCTTCACTGTTGGGGCAGCTGCCAGCATGAACCTGGTCATTTCTGTTCATTTCAGAGTTATGAAACAAGTCTTAGTAATAGCACCTTCAATATGTAGGGCTCTTTTACAGTTTTTATTACCTTTTTTTCGTTTCTAATGTTTTTATGCTTTGTTTTTGAAGACAGGGTTTCTCTGTGCAGTCCTGGAAGTTCTGGAACTCTCTCTGTAGTAGAGGTTGGCCTTGAACTCAGAAAGCCTGCCTCAGAGGCAGAGACAGGCAGATCTCTGTGAGTTCGAGACCAGCCTGGTCTACAAGAGCTAGCTCCAGGACAGGCTCCAAAGCCACAAAGAAACCCTGTCTCGAAAAACCAAAAAAAAATGATAACGGCAGTTATCATCTTTAC
>NC_022023.1:22521623-22532400 GCF_000317375.1 Microtus ochrogaster
CTCTGCCTCTGCCTCTGCCTCTGCCTCTGCCTCTGCCTCTGCCTCTGCCTCTGCCTCTGCCTCTGCCTCTGCCTCTGGAGTGCACCACCACCACCCTGCATTTGCTCTAGTTTTTAACTTCAAAACCCTATAGACTTTGTGAGGTCTTGGGACCACAGCAGAATGTTCATTGTATCCCCAGTAAAGTCTGGACAACAAGAGAATATGAACGATAGAGCCCCTGAATGTCAGGGCTGTTGGTCAATCAGTCATATTCTCCAGGAAGCCAGAACAGAAACCAGCACACAACCCTAGAGACATGTGTCCTCCAAACTCCTTTGTTTCCTCAGATTGCAAGCTTTTGGATATATGAAGATGTACTATGTCATATTAGATCTTGCCATCTTAAAATAAGAGTAGAATTTATAGCTTCTGGAGCCAGGTGTGATGGCACACACTTTTAATCCCAGCACTCAGGAAACAGAGGCAGGAAGCTCTGTGGGTTCCAGGCCAACCCGGTCTACAAAAAGAGTTCCAGGACAGCCAGGGCAACACAGAGGGGGAAAAAAAACAAAGAACAAACAAAAAACAAAACAAACAAAAAAAAATCCTAGCAAAAAAAAAAAAAACAAAATCAGCAAACAAAACAAACAAAAGAGAAAACAAAACAAACAAACAAAATTATGACACAAAACAAACCAAATCAGAGCAGATCTAAACGAAGCAAGGCAAGAATTAAGAGGAAATGTTTTAAGATAGTTAGGACATGAACATGGTATATAATGTAGTTTAAAAATATGCCTGTATTTATTCTATCTATTTCTCCAACTATGGGTACCTGAGAACAGAAAAGTAGGAGGTTGGGTTGTGGGAAAAGACTATTATCCAATGGATTGGTGTTTTAAATCCCTAAAAATTGCCACAGGTGTTTCCAAGGCAGTTCCCCCCCCCCCGCCCCCAGAGAATTTCGGATGATATGGGGGCAGCCATGCTTCAACAAGAGGACTGGGTATGGTGACTCCACGTCTTTGTATCGACAATTCAAACACATATGACATCCCTGTGTTTCTTCTCTTCTTGCATTGCCTATGTCTATAGGTCCAATGCAAGAGCCATGAAAATGTATTTCTTTAACAGAGTCTTCCACCCCAACAGTGTGCATCTGTGCGTGGACAGGCCTCCAGTCACTTGTGCAAGTAGAAGAGGTGGGGTGACCATGGTGGGGACATGAAGAGCTGAATGTGAATTGGGCCATAAGTGCATTATTGAGGGTTTATATCTTTCTTTGAAGTATACAGCATTAGCCACTGTCAGAGAGAGGACACCAAGCCAGACAGTAATTGCAATAATGGAACAGACAAATGGTCTATGTCCCCATTAAAGTCATCAACACCTCTAATTTTTGAAAGGGGCTTGTTTGAAATACAGTAATTGTGATTATGTTGTCCATAAAGGCTATGGGCGATCAGCAGTTGTCAGCATGCCCAGCGCCTTTCCACACCCTTCTGGACAGAGCTAACAAAACTGGAATGCTAAGCTAACGCACAGTTTATTTCTGAACCACCTTAGGAAAAGGATGTTTTATAATGCTTAAAAGTCGAATGTAGCATCATGTAACACTTTCCATTGTAATATTCTCTCTCTCTCTCTCTCTCTCTCTCTCTCTCTCTCTCTTTCTCTCTCTTCAGATCTATGACACACAGCATTTATCACAAACCAAATGTCAATGCAAGCCAAACTTTTGCATAACCACACCTCCTCCCGTTCTCTCCTTTCTTGAGAATACAGTCACAGACACATGCACGCACTTCTGTTTCCCTTATAATGGTCTCTTCTTGGTCCTCCCTTGGAGCTTTATAATTGGGTTTCAATAAAGTCGTAATCAGAAAACAACTGATAACACCCGTAGCATTTGTGTAGGGGATTCCTCATAGTTGAATGTTGAAAGAAAGTCAGCTTCTGTGACTTGGAAATATTTCTCAGGAAATATTTCTCTTGGAAATATTTCTCAGCACCCTGAGAGCCCAGTTCTTGTGATAAGCATGCTTATTTTCCTGGAGACAAAAAGACCACAAAATCGCCACTCACCTCAGAGGCCAGTGGGCACTGATAACAGACCCCTAGGAATCGACAGGTAGAAGATGCTGTGAATTCTTGATATGAAGGACAGGAGCATTACAGCAGAAAAGTCATCTAGGTATAAATACAAAAACAATAAGAATAATTGGAAGTATTATCCGCTTAGTCTGCATTCTCTTGCTTCGAAGCATTGAGCAGTTAATCTAAAAATAACTACTTAAACCCCACACCACCTCTTAGAAAAATCACATTACTGAAAAGAACCTTCGCTCTCAGTTCTCCTGGTCTGCCCCAATTCAACACTCTTCTTTTACCATTTTGTCTTTAACAAGATCCCAGGCCAGTGGGACCTATATGCAGTGACATTTATGGACTAACATTTTACCATTAAATTATTCTCCACATCTTCTGAGGTTCTTCTCCATTCTGGCAAAGCAGCTTTTCTGGTCAAGAGTAAATATATAAAAGCCTCCTGTTAAAACACTTAACAGGCCTTCTCTGTCAAGGCTGTGAACTAGTGTCCACTTCGTTTGGAGGCCTCTCCTCCTCTTCCTCCTTCTTTGTTTAAAATATGCTGACCACACAGTGACCTCTCCTAACCCATCGGTCGAAAATTACAACCAGCCACACAAACAAGCAGCTGGGGTCAGAAGGAGCAGGGTCTGCTAAAAGTTAGTAATCATACATTAATTCCCTGGCATAATTAATCAAAATGAACCACCGTTATCTAGCAAGAAACCTTTACCCTATTACAAAGGGGTCAATTTGCGAACCACTTGAGCCTGGGAGTTTGGTACAAATAGCATACACCCTTCATCCGGGATGCCCTAAGTAGGGAAAAATGTCTTTGAAGTCCCAAATCTACTAGATTTAGATATAATTTCATCAATCAAGTTAAAAGCCTGCCTCCCTCCAGAAGGATTCCATGCAGCGGCTCTGCTGAGTGGTGACTGAAACCCATTTGTAAGGTTTTTTCAATCACAAGTCAACGAGAGTGGGGCTGACCTGACAAAGGAGCCAAGAGTTTATCGAACTGAAGAGGAAGGGGAGAGATTTGTGGAGGGACCCGTTTCCCAATTGCAGGGGCAGCCATAAATTGGCTGTGGGCTGTGCTCTTAAGGGGTGTGTGCCTTCATTTTCAAGATGAAGCCTGCCAGGTGTTTAGCATAGAGATTTACATGGTACAGGCAGGAAGTCTGGGGGGAAAAAATAGAAAAACAGAAGGAGAGCTGTTGAGCAGCAGTGTGCAGAAGAGTGGTGTGTGTGTGTGTGTGTGTGTGTGTGTGTTCGTGTTTGTACGTTCGTGTTTGTACATTGGAAACACTGTGGAAGCGATGGAGAGGAATAGGCATAAATATTTAATTTCAGGAGATATGAAGCATCATTTGAACAGCACGCTTCCCACCAATTACTTCTGATATCTCCAGAGACTGAAGGAACTCCCAAGGCTCATCCCTCCTGTGTTATTTCATTTGGTCACGTGACAACATTAATGTACTTAGAAATTAATTTTTATGAAAATATTAAAAATATTAAAACCCAAGAACCCTGGTAAGCATCCTTCGTGTTTTGAAAAGATGGAACATATCACAGATTTCATGGGAAAATGGTGTGGCCAGCTTCTGAATTAAAGTTCAGGAAGACATTGGCATTGGCCACAGCCACCTAGGAAATGGATCCCAGTAGAATGATTATAACTTATTATGGCTCCTTCCATCCTGGACTAAAAATTCTACCCACTACAAACAGACTTCCAAATTGTCGCTCTGTACGACTTTTCCCTCGGTTTTTAATGAAACACCAATTCATAGTAGGCATTTCAGTAAAACTGCCATTTCTAGAGAACCCATATCCTTTCTGAGCAGTTCTTCCGTATTAGAATAGTCACATGTATCTGTAGATGTGGGAACTTAGTCTGTATTTGGTTTGTTCAAGACAATATGTACTTGAAAGAACCTAGAATTCCCAGAGAAAAGACAAAAAAACTCTAAGCATGTTCTCAGGGACACTCAAAGTTAGGTTAGCTACAGTGGGAAAAATCTACACTAAACCTGGTTGTTCTTCCCATGGGCTGGGATTCCAGACTGGATAAAAAAAAAAAAAAAACAACAACAACAACAATAACAAAAAAAAGTGAGAACAAGCATGTATCTCTGCTTCATTCCTGACTGTGGATACCATGGAAGCATTTATCTAATTATTCTTTATTAATAAAAAATAAAAAAAAATCGGGAGTCAGTTATTGGGGTAAGAACCTGAAAGATCAGAGAAGCCATGGAGCAGAGCAGCCACCAGTGACCTCCTATCTTGGTCTATTCCTCCATCCAAAGGGGTGGAGATTCTCTCCCAAGTCATAAAATTATTTTCATTGCTACTACATAACTGTAAATTTTTCTACTGTTATGAATCATCATGTTTTATGAGATTTACATAGTGTTTTTCCCAAACTGTTTTCTGATGGTCTTAGGTGACCCCTATGAAAGGGTCATTCAAAACTCCCTACCTCAGCAAAGGATCATGACCCACAGATTGAGAACCACGGGCCTAAAGTTAAGGCAGTTCTAATTTTTCCTTTGTACCTTCACAAACGATGGAACTCATGACTGTGTGCCACAGTCTTTTCTCTTGGCCCAGTATTTAAAAAGAGTTACCCATGTTCCTGCTACCTGGCACTGTGCCTGGGGACCTGGGTAAAATGAATGAAGAAACTCGTGGGTTTGATGAAGAAGGACCTGTGATGGCTCTAGTCGTGTCTGTGACCTGCCAACAGGCAGCAAGGACACTAGCTCCTATCCTCTGGCCCCGCCAGAAGCTTTTCAACTTTAACAGAGGGAGCCACTACTGGGAAGAAGGCCAACTCCAAATCCCAAACAGCCCTCCATCCTAGGCCAGCAAGCAGCCATGAAAACAAAGCCAGCTGATACCAAGTAATGGGCGCAGGCTGGGCGGACGTATGAAGGTCATACTTAGTCATGAGTTTCATCCTGTGCAGAGAAAAAGCAGAAGAAAATCACAACTGTCCCATTGTAGGCAACAGTCTACTTACTAGTGGGTATAAACACAAGAATGTGAAGTTAGATTTTTTTTTCTTTCAGATGAGTTTTCTGATCAATTAAAAACCATGCTGTCTCCACCCACTACAAAACTGATGGCCAGGTTTGTAATAGGAGAAGGTTTATAGGCAAGACTTTTTTCTTACACCCCCCCCGACCTGAGACTCCTGCATTTTCTGTTGTCTGAGGGAGAACGTCTTGAAGTCGAAGAACAGGTAGCAAGCATTCATAAACAAGAATAAGACATGGACTCACTGTACTCTCTGGATGACCTTTCTATATAGTTGTCCCGAGTTCCACAATGAGGAAAGCTCATGGCCGCTTTCCATTCTGACTTTGGAATATCCCACAAGTGCAGAGGCCTCTACTTTCCAGCATCCTTCTTTACCATCCCTTCCCCTGGGGCCCAGGTTTTAGCTAGTGCTGAGCTCCCTTCCACAGCGGAGGAGGATGACCAGTCTCTAAATCCACCTTTCCCGTGTTGACTTATGAAGCTATGGTCCCTGTAAACAGCAAGCCCATCCTATCTTGGAGAATTAGATAAACTGGATAATGGTGATCCACTAGCCATGTTGGGCTTTGAAGTCATAAAGCCACGTTGCTCAGAACATGTGTTGCAAAGAATAGGCTGATTGATCAGAGGCATGGGGCTTCCAAAAAGTTGTCCAAACACTAGGATTCCAAATGGTTCTGACTTATCCTGCCAGCTATATGATAAGAGAGACAACTGCTATCTTGTGGGCTGAAGGAGGATTCAGTCTTGTTCATATCAGGAACTTTCTAAGACTACAGGGTGGAGGACTTGATTATTAACAGTCTACACGGGCTTCACATCTTGAGACGCACCCTGGATATGTAAGGAAGGAAAAAAAAAATCTACAAGGAAACTCGAAAATTACTACTATTCTCAAGGAAGATACAAATCTAGGCCAAAAAGGCTACTTATTACAGCCAGCTCATTGGAGCCCGTCTAAAAATTCCTCATCTCGTGTTCACCCCTTAACAAGGAATAAGGGAATTACATTAACTTAAATTTGTATCTGCTCCCGTCTCCCACCGAAGCACTTTATTTTATTTTTTTTTTTTAATAACAATCTGGGGTATTTAGTTTACCAAGTCATTAAAGTCAAATGGATGAAACTTGCTGCTAACTGTGAAAACCTTTGTGTATACCATTGGAGGATTCTTAGTCCAGAAAGAACTTAGGCAGGCTCCTCTTTTAAAACGGTACCTACAGAGCCTTGCTGACGCACGGCAAAGGATAAATGCCTTCTAGAGGCAACAGTTGGGGGACTCCCAAAGATCCCCACCCTAGCTCTTGGGGCTCTCCAACCATGGCTCTTCCCATTGAAGGAGACACTGTTAAGTTCTTTCTGCAGTCCAAACTGCTTGGGGCTCTCCACTAGCTCACCGCCTACATACCCTTGTGCCTTGAGCTTCAAGGTACAAGGTTTGCCATCTGCAAAATGGGGGCAGCAGTTTCAGTTTGGCCATATTTTGAAGACTAGAGGGCTTGAGTTTGTGTCTAACAGGTGGAGGCCATTACGCAATCCTTTGAAGCTTTACCCGCCACAATTGCAGTACTTTTCTGTTCTCTGAGTTGAATTCAAGTTCTTACTCTCTTGGGCTACATCATCTTGTTCTAACTGTTCGCAGATGAGGAATTTGGATTTAAAGTGAAGCCACAGTACCCAATGGGACTTCTTTCTAGCAGAAATTGGCTCCAGTTATTAAAAAAAAAAAAAAAAGAAATCTCCTTTCCCGCCCAGGGCAGCTTTACCCACGCAAGATTGTATGACACCCCAGGGTGTCCCAAGTGATCTCCAGAGATAGTGGAGAATTCTCAAATTATTCTTTAGGAAAAAAAAAGAGATTTTAGAGCAATTCATTTGGGTCTTAGAATTAGTATGTATTCTACAGGGACGTGACTCTTTGGTAAGGTATTATGGAATAATTTGGTATTATGAAATATGAAAAATAGGGGGTCAAAAATCTCCAAAGATGGGAGCCCCTAGAGTTTTGAAGGGCTTTCTTCGTTTGTCATTGAAAGGTATATCAAAAAGAGGGTGTAAGAGGCATAAAACACAACACACATACATACAAAACAAAACAAAAAACAAGGACTCCTGTCATGTCTATGCATAATTGAAAAGACAGAAACCCTCATTTTTTTTTTTTCCATTTAAGGCTGTGGTCATCGGGGTGCAAGTGGATGGATCCAATGTTAACAGATCAGTTCCTTCCTTCTCTTTCCTGCCCGGGACGTACTCCAGCTTTCTTCTGGTAGTCCACCCACAGAGAAGAGCTCAAGTCCTGTTTACCAATGACTAGCAGGATTGCAGCCTAGGCAGTGATTTAGCTTCTCTCTGTGGATGTGAAGTCCCTTCCTCTCTCCTGTCACACACCGCCCCAGATATTAAAGACATCAATTTCCTAATTAAATTTGGGGAAACCATTCAAACGTCCCTTAGAAAGAAGAATGTCGCTGTCCCTCACTCGAAAGATACAAAGATTTAAGAAATGAGAATGTTCCCAAATTAAAATGAATGCAAAACATGAAGATACTGTTTAATTTAAACAACAACAACAAAAAATAACTCCTGGATCAGCCTGGTACACTAGGCTGGCCCACCACCACCAGGGATCTGCCTCACCATGGCCAGGATCACAATGACCCTACCACACCAGCACCTTCTGTGGGTTCTCCCAGAGCTCAGGTCCCCCATGCTTTCCAGACAAGCACTTGACTAAATTCTTCAGCTCTCCTACAAGACACTAACTGCAGAGGTAAGTTAACAGCCTCTATCATTTCAAACAATTACCAAAAGTGAAAACATCACTAATTTCATTGAAAAAAAAAAAAAACACCAAGGGTCATTCTTTTTACTAGTGACCAAGTTCTCACTTAGGAAAACAAGATATCCATTCCTTTGTCAGATGCAGGAGCTTAAGTTCCATAAACACAGACCGTCTTGTGTCAAAGATAGTGGGAGCAACCAGACTCCTAAAATAATTAACTTCACGATCAAATAATTGCAAAAACAAACAAACAAACAAACAAAAACAAAACAAAAAACAAAACCAGACAGTCGCTCAACTAAGAGCATTTATTCCAGATGTAACTGGTTGAGGAATTTCACAGGAAAATTCACTTTTGAAAGAGGATGAGCAGTAGCTGGTGGTAACCTGTGATCAGCTGTGGTTTTATAGTTAGGAAGATCACCGTTTAGCCTCCCAGAAGCTTTGCCTAGGCTCCGTCTACAGGACTTGGGACTGGTCTCAGAGAACCACCCATTTTATCTGTGCCTGTGCGCTCTGGCGTTTTCCCTCCACCTCCATAGCCAAGTCTCCAGCCTTCCTGGTTTGTGTCACAAGTTCAATTAGGCTATTTAGACACTTTGGACGTCCAAATTCTTTGTTTGTGTATGTTTAAAATCAAGGCGGGGAATGTCATGGAAGGCTACCAAATCCGTGTAATTTACCCAAGAAATGAGTCTACTGGGTAAATACATACTGGGGAAACTCTAAAGTCTCATTTATTTACTCTACACACCTCAGTCTGTGGAATAAATAAATACCGGAGCTGGGTACTCTGTGTTCAATCACCTCATGAAAATGTATGTGGACAGGCCATGTATAAGAAGACCCCACCTCCCTCCCTCTCTATGGGGAGCCATTTACTTGGGATGTAGGGAAAGAGAAGCAAATGGAACCATTTTATGGGGGTAATTACCCGCTGGCATTCTTCACCCCCAGCCACTCCACTCGCCACCCCATCAAAGTGCATTTAGCATCCGCATCTGAAACTTTCCCGCGCTTGTCTCTTTTTCTTTTTCAAAGCGTGGATGGCACCAAAAAACGTGCGCTTGGTAATTTGTTCCTTCCCCAGTCGGTCCCCATCACCTCTTTCTCCAGAAGGCATCAAAAGATTTCAGCGGGGTCCAAGCTTGAGTTGGGCAGGTTTTACAAGGAGGACTCCTCCAGCCCGTGGCTGGCTCTTTGTTCCCGTCTTGAAGACCTGGGAGCAAGAACCCTTCAGACACTTTATTGATCTTTCTCCCCCTTTGGGCTCATACTTGCTAATTGTACCTCTGTAGCAAAAACAATCTTATTATCATGTTAATTAGTGGGAGGGCTGTTGGGGTTTTCCACTTCATTACCTACTAATTTCAAGATAAATGAATCCACAGGTTGCTGAGTAAATAAGGTCACCTATCAGGCCTCGTAAACGTGTTTGTAAACAGGGCGGGGAGGTGCAAGGGAAAGTGTTTGGTTTTCAAATGAGTGGGCTGGGTGGACTTGGTTTGGGGACGGAGGTGGGAGTCCCAGAGGTGGCCTTGTTCCTGAACTAATTTGTGGTGGAAAGAGAGCCTTTGGGGTCTACCTGGCTTCCCACTGAGCCATTTCCTCCAGGGCTTCAAAGGCCTCTTTGTGGCTCCATTCAGGCCTTGGGCTTTGCCCCTGCAGCAGTAGAGAAAGCAGCGAAGTGAGGTTTACCCCGGGCCTGGGGAACTTTCAAAGAGGGAGGTCGGTGGGGGGTGGGCCACAAATCATTCTGTTCTGGCCTTCTCACCCTCTTCTGCATTTGGAGTTTTTCAAGTCTTTTTGGATTAAGTGGAAGAATTTAGTTATGAGGGAAAATGAGAAAATGAAGCTGGACCCAAAGCAAAGGCTTTGTTTTTTTCTTAACAGATTTCATTAAGACACGGGGAGGGGAAAAATGCTAAAACCTAGCCCCACTAAACTGAAGACTCCAAACAAAAGCGGTGTGTGGTGGGTGTGGTGGGCGGGGAGGGTGCTTTCTTTACCCTTTTGTGCGTGGGTCTTAGAAGGACCACAATCTACAAACCAAGGCATTGTTTTGCCTTCTGATTTGCCACTGGCTTAAAGGAAAAGAGGGAGGTGGATAAAAAAGAAAATTTTCTATTTTTACCTACCAAGTGTTCCCGGCTGGAATCCTGTGTGTTCTATTTTATCCGTGGACCCTCCAGAGGCCACACCTCTAGCAATCTAACCGCCATCTGAAATGTTGAATTCTCCTTTCGTATTTTTTTTAATTAAGATAATAAATTGGTCTTAAATTATCCCTGAAATCAGACCAGTGTTGATTACAATGGGGCTCATGCTGTGACAGCTCTGGGTGATGTTATTTTTATTCCTTTTCAACGAGATCTTAATCTCTCCCTGCGTGTAAACAAATTGTCGCTGTAACCTTGTGCTCTAATCTCCCCATCGAAGACCTATAAAGCATTGGGAGATAACAGATCAGCCAAGATTTCAGCAGCTCCCCAGCCAGGGGAAAGACGGGCCTTGGCTTCCACAGGCTGGGGCCTCTCAGCACTGAAGCAGAGTGACACACTTTGAGATATTCCAGGAGAAGGCTCACAGAAATCTGTGGAAACAGTATGTGTGGCCTGGCTGGAGTCCTGAAAATGCCAGGTCAGGTCTCTGTCTGGTGTGGGGGAGAAATGTGTTTCTTCTAAAAAAAGAAAAAAAGAAAAAAGAAGAAGAGGAAAAATAATGAAGGAGGAAGAGGAGAAGGAAGAGAAGGAGAAGGAGGGGGAAGGGGAGGAGAAGGAGGAGGAGGAGAAGAAGAAGAAGAAGAAGAAGAAGAAGAAGAAGAAGAAGAAGAAGAAGAAGAAGAAGAAGAAGAAGAAGAAGAAGAA
>NC_022023.1:22532500-22558636 GCF_000317375.1 Microtus ochrogaster
AAGAAGAAGAAGAAGAAGAAGAAGAAGAAGAAGAAGAAGAAGAAGAAGAAGAAGAAGAAGAAGAAGAAGAAGAAGAAGAAAAGGAAGGAAGGAAGGAAGGAAGGAAGGAAGGAAGGAAGGAAGGGTGGACAGGGAAACTTCTGGAAAGGGGGCAAGAGGAGGCACAGAAAGGGGCCACAGAGCTGGACACCAGAGAGACAGATGTCAAAAACTGCCTGGAAGTGGATGACGGAAGAAGGAACAGGGACAGAAAAGGCAGAGGGGAGGTGGAAGAAGAAGGAGGGGGCTAAGGGGGACGATGGAGAGAAAATGGTCCACCCATCCAAGAAGAGGAACCTATTTCACAGCTGCTTCAGTGAGAACACATTCTAGAGGGAAGGGGTGAGGGAGGAGGAGGGGAGGGGTGAGGAAAACAGAGAGAGAAAGAGAACCTCCCAAGCCATTTCAAAATGTCCCATGTGACTTCCTCCTGGAACAGTCCTTCCATGATGAAAGGGAGTTTTCCACATCACCCGTCATTAAGAAACAATTGCTAGGGAAAGCCGGTACTTTCAAAATTAGCTAAGAGCCTCGGAGGTCACAGTCCCTCCTAGAGAACAGGCAGCCAGGGTTAGGGTGCAGGCCAGGAAGGTTCTTTTTCAACGCCTGGCACCTAGAGCCTTGCCGAGCACAACCACAGAACAAGGGAGCACACTCTGCTGCCAGGGGGACCTCTGTATCAACTTCACCCAGCCCTTCTTGCTAATTTAATTGAAAATTGGAACAATGCACTTTAGTGGATGATCTTCTCTTCGGTATTTGGGAGTTTGACCACTAAAGGGGTCAGGGTAATGCTCTGATTTGCCCTGGCTTCTAAAAAAGCTTTTGGAAAATGAAATAAATTTCTTGGGCCCAGGCTTTTTGAGGCAAAGGGTCAGAGGTTCTGGTCCAAGGCTGACCCTTGAAACTTATGATATGGGGGAATTGTAGTGTCCTTGGTAGGGTTTCTAGTGCTGTGATCAAACATCATGAGCAGAGGCAACTTGGGGAGAAAAAGGTTAATTTCATCAAACACTTCTGTCGCAGTCCATCACTAGGGGAAGTTGGGGCAAGAATCTGCGCAGGACCAGAAAGGAAGCAGAGCAGATGGAGGAGTGCTGCTTACTGGCTTGCTCCCTGTGGCTTGCTCAGCCTGCTTTGTTACTTAAGCTATGACCCTGATCTCAGGGGTGGCACCCCTTACAAAGAGCTGAGACCCCCTGCACCACTGATTTAGAAAATACCTCTTGCCTACAGGCTAGTCTTAGGGAGGCATTTTCTCAATTTCTTTGTCTCAGATGACTCTAGTTTGTGTGTGTGTGTGTGTGTGTGTGTGTGTGTGAGAGAGAGAGAGAGAGACAGAGACAGAGACAGAGAGACAGAGACAGACAGAGAGAGACAGAGAGAGAGACAGACAGAGAGACAGAGAGAGAGAGAGTAGAAGGACAGGTCCTAACTTTTAGCTATTGCCAAAATGAGATGAGGTATTGTAAGTTAAATATGTAAGTTTGTTGCTGGCACGTGTAAAGTAATGCTTTTCTAATAAATGTGTATACACACACACATGCATGATGCACATGCATACACACACACACACACACACACACACACACACACACACACACACACCAGAAACAGATAATCTGAGTTCAGGTCCCTTTGTCAGAAAGAAAAGTCCTGTGTGTTAAGTTTTGAGCAAACTTGGTTTGCCAAAGCTGACCAAGGAGCAGGAGAGGGACGTGCCTGGCCTTTTCAGGTGCTATGGTAAATACTGCCACACAGTTGGGAATGGTTTCCTGGGTCACGACTGCCTCTTCCTCCAGTTTCTTCAGGGACTTTTTTCCTCCTTAGGAAACACCAGCTTTTAGAATATTAGGTGATGTTTAAGTACCTGCTGAGTATTAGTCTGCTTAATTTTATTTTTCATTAAGTCAAAGGATTTGCACATAATTGGTTTCCCTCCGGGCTTCCATACCCACCTGTGGTTAGCAGCCACAAGTGGGACATAACTCCAGACAAAGGTGCTTTGCTTCTTTTTTTTTATTTCTTTCTTTAAACAAAAATTAAAAAAATATTTGTAGTTTTTACATCGAACCATTGGTTTGCTTCATTCTTTTTCACTTTAATAGTTCCCGGGGTTTTCTGAATAGAAGGGTAATATGTTCATTAAAGAGGGTTTGGCAAAAAGCATATTTCCTACTATTTATTAAACGCTTGCTATTTGCAAAAACCTTGTAAAGCTTATGCCTTGCAGGCATATGCCACTTAATCTTCATAACAGTTCTGTGATGTAAGTAATTTGCCCAAGACCACAGAGTTGTAAAGTGACAGTCAAGACTTAAAGGCGGATTTGTCTTTCTCTGCAGGGTATACCTGGCTTTTATCCCTAAATGTCATGTACCTGTAATGTTGGATAGATGAAGCACGGAACTTGTAGTTAAACGAGAGGGATCTTAAAAACAACACATCCATTACTTATCAACTGGATGAAGGGTATTTCTTTCTGCAGGATATTGGGGTGCTCCATACTGGCTGAAGACATAAATTATATCTCAGACATACAAATGTTAAGGTCCTAGCCATACCACCTCATAAAAAGATCAAATTTCTATCATAATAGGAACTTGAGTAAGTTACTTATCTTCCTCCTCAATTCACCAAAATGTATAGGAGTGATTTAGCATAACAATATCATACTTAAACCACGGGAACATACCTTACACATCCCCACACTGGTGCGTATGCCAGGTACAAGCACGCCTGTCACAGATCAAAACTGGTCTTCACATAACATGCACTCTTTAGCATATT
The DNA here is from genome assembly GCF_000317375.1 of Microtus ochrogaster. NCBI lineage: Eukaryota > Metazoa > Chordata > Mammalia > Rodentia > Cricetidae > Microtus > Microtus ochrogaster. The sequence continues at coordinate 22,535,330 of NC_022023.1, forward strand.
TTGAAACTTGGGGAGAAGATGAAGATAGCGTCTCACTGTGTTTTCAAACTCGCCCAGAACTCTCTATGCGAACCAGATTACCTTCAAACTCCTAGGGACCCTTCTGCCTCAGCCTCCCCAAGTGCTGTATTTACAGTCATGTGCTACCAAACCCATCCAAGAAATAATTTTATTGGCCAAATGTTTAAAGTGTAAAAATCAAACACAAGTAAACAGTATACGAAATCAAACCAATCATTTTTACCTCTTTAAACTACTTTAGCGTCTTTTGAATCCACATGTAACAATTGTATGTGTCTAGAATAACATTTCATTCTTACTTTTAGTTCCTGAATGTTAGACATTTCTCTTGCCCCCCCCCCCACTCCCACCCCTGTCTTGAGACAGGGTCTTACTATCTATATAGCTCTGGCTATCCTGAAATTCTCTTTATGAACCAGGCTGGCCTTGAACTCAGACATCCATCTGCCTCTACCTCCTGAGTACTGCATTTAAAGGGATGGGCCACCATGCCTGATACAGTTTACTTTCTCAACATTTTGACATAGTTAACCATAGCCATCTGTTGCTATAAGAGAGATTAATTTGGCTTACGTGAATAGAGAGTTCAAGTCCATAATGGTAACATGTAGACTTGGTGACAGGAGCAGAAAACCAAGAACTTACATGTGAAATCCCAAGTAGGAAATACAGGGAATGAGCTGGGAGTCAGGATGAGGCCTTAAGCTCTCAAAAAATTGCCCCCAGTCACTCACTCCTTCCCCCAAACCACTCTCTAAACAGTATCACCAACTGACACCAAGTATTCAAATGCCTGCGACTATGGGAATGCTTCTCCTTGAAACCTGAACCCAGTCTTTTTCATATTTGCATCCTAATTAATTTTGAAATTTTGCTATGTCTAATCATAAAACACCTGCATTTTCTTTCCTAATTTTCTCAGAATTGTTCCAAAAATCTTTAAGTAAAAACATAAAAAGCTCATTTTTAAAGCTTTGTGTTTATGTATCCAGAGGATCTTCTGGGGGGCAAAAAGCAAATTTATACTTCGATTTCTTTTTTGAGACAAAGTTTCCTTATGTAGCTGATCCTGGCCCAAAGCTCCCTGTCTGTCTATGTCTGTCTCTGCAATTTTGAGTTTACAAGTGCCCACTTAATAACAAGATGGCAATTATTCTTTTTACCTTAGCCAAGAATAGTTGTCAGCCTAATATGTAAAAATAGCTTATTGATAATTTGTGCTCAAATAAAAATAATTTTCTTTTCCTTGATTGCCAGTGTGGAAAAAAATAACTATGTTTCTATTGGTTACTTCTATTTATACTTGAAACTTGTTGCATTTTTCTGATTTGGCATTGTGTTATTTATTTTTCTCTTTCTCTGTTACCTTTATCTCTCTAAACCAAGGGCCTTGTGTATACTAAGAAAGTACTGTGCTACGAAGTTATATCCCAGTCAGTACTTGAGTTTTTAAAATTCATGTACATTATGTTTTTTAAGTTTATTTGCATTTTAATTATTCCTATATATCATATACATTTTAAGATTTAATTTAAGACTAATGCGAAATGTACTTTATACTTTCTTATGTTTCATTTCTACTTAAGATAAAACTAGAATGAATTCATCTCCATTTTTCCTAATTATTTCCATGGTTACTTCCAACTAAGGTTGGTGTTGGTTTTCTTTCTAAAGAAATTATTGATCTCACATTTAATACTCTATACTTCAGGATGCATATACATTATCTCATTTGATTTTCTCTACTTCACCTGCCTAAAAGAAAGGGAAGGAAGAAGAGAGGGAGGGAGGGAGGAAGGGAGGGAGAGAGGGAGGGAGGGAGGGAGGGAGAGAGGAAAAGAGAGAGAAGGAGGGATGCAGAGAGAAAACTGAATTGTTTAAAAATCATTGCATAGATGATTACCCAAACTTTCTCAGAGTTCACGGGGCACCAAGTAGTCAAGGGCTGTTCCAAGTGAAATCCAGGTAAGTTTATTTATATTGAAATAGGATGTGGGTTGGCTTGGCTAGTCTCTTGATAGCTAGGAAGTGAGAGACATAAGTGAAGACATGTGCCTCAAAAAGTAATAGAAGGATGGATGGATGGATGGATGGATGGATGGATGGATGGATGGATGGATGGATGGGTGGGTGGATGAATGGATGAATGGAAGGATGGATGGGTGGGTGGATGGATGGATGAGTGGATGGGTAGGTGGATGGATGGATGGATGGGTGGATGGATGGATGGATGGGTGGGTGGGTGGATGGATGGATGGCTGACTGAATCATCTAAGAAGGAAATTTATGAGGCTTGAGAATGCCTTTCTCTGATTGGTACACATTAGTTGATCCAGCCTCATCATTTCACAGCCCCATGACCCCTGCATGAGCTGTATCTTGATAGTGAGATTCTGGAGGTCAAAGTGACTGAGGAAGATAAGAGTTCCTATCACTCCTGTGAGCAGCAATTTATCCTTTTGCACCAGAGTCGGTCTCCTAGATAGGAAATTTGGACTGGATATTTTGTAGAACTCAGGAGACAAGGCTCATGAGAGTAACTGAGTTTGAATGTCAGCCTTCATCTTTTTTTTAATTTTGAAACTATTTATATATGTATTTATTATATGTAGTGTGTGTGTATGTGTGTGTGTGTGTGTGTGCATGTATACAGAATACAGAAGCATTCATACTTTGGAGTGTGTGTAGGTCAGAGAATAGTTTGTAGGGGGTCAGTTCTGTCCCTTCACCATCTAAGCGCCAGGGGTTGACTGGGGTCATCAAGCTTGGCCTTTACCTGCTGAGCCACCTCGCCAGCCTGAATCTCAGCTTTCTTAACGCTGGCAAAGGCACTTAACTTTTTAGTGACTCAATTTCAAAGTTTGCAAAATAGGAGGAAGACAAAGGCTAGTAAAGTTGGCCTAGATTGTACCTGCCTGTAGTGCCTGCTTATTGAACTCAATGTGTATTTGAGCCAGGGAGTGTAGGGCAAGTAATTTGAGTAGCATAGTATAGTTGTGTCTCTTGAAAAACTAAAGTCCTAGTGAGGCTGACTGGGGATTGTTTATTTTAATGCAAACCTCTTTGAACAAGAACTGGAACAAAATGGGTTCTCAATAAATGCAAATTATCCTGTTTGTTTCCTTCTGTGGGATGTTCTAAAGGCAACTCTTTCTTAAGCATAGCTTCCTTCATTGGCATGGCTTTATGTGTGTCCAGAAAATGTAGATGACCTGGGAAATCCTGAAGTTATCCTATGACTCTATAAATTACACAGAACCCTGCTAAAATTACCAGCCTCATGTCATTCTGAGGAAAAGTTGTAATTTTATACCTGTCACGATGGCATCTTCAGAATGACCTCATTAGGAATTTGCAACAATTTTACAATGAATGTGTTAGAGTAGGCTTTCCCACTGTCTAAGTGGTTGCTGGAGAGAAAATCTGAAGAAACAGGCTATTCAACATTATTGTGAACACCTCGACCCAAGCATTTGCCCCAAGTTGTCAGTGAGTGTGTGTGTGTGTATACAATAGTGTTCACATTCAAGATACAGTCTGAGATTTCCTAATACTGGAAAAGCAGACAGTGACAGCCCAGGAGGTGTGACAGATGACTGTATGTTTAAGCATCAGAAGGCTTTATTTAGAGATTGACCGAGATCACACCTACAGCAATGCTGTCCTTTATCTTATCCTATAGAACCTCCACTGCCCAAGTCTAGAGTGCAGCCTGTCCGGTCAGAGCGTAAGAGAGAGACACCCACACAAAGAACACTGGCCTCAGATAACCACAGTTTGAAGTTTACAGGAGAGGGATGTCCTATCTCGGGCAAAGCAGGGGCCATGGGTAACTCCTATTTTTCTTCTCAGATTTCTGAAATCTCTCCTCCTCAAATGTAATCAGCATTTTGCTCCAGTCACCCGCCACGCCATCAGCACTGTTCCAAACAAATGCCCGGGAACTTTGATAGTGGGAGAATGATTGCTCTGGTCAGGAGGGACTGCACGATAAGTCAATTTACACTACACTGAAAATAACACCAAGAGGGTCACGGTGCCCCTTGTTAGTGATTACATTTATGAAAGGGAAAAATTTCATTATTTTACAGCTTCATTAAGACAATAGCAGACAACGGTATCCAAACAACTAGCCATGTCTTTGTGAAAGAAAAATTAATTTCTTCCAGATACTTCATGGATACCAAATTGAAAAAGGGCACTGAGAAGCTAACAACCTCACCAAGGACAGTCAGAGAGGAGGTTAACTCTCGAATGTGCAGTTTAACTACGAGTACACCTGTGTTCACTGGGACATAAAAAGCTGTTGAAGAAAAAGTATAATTTTAAGCAAAAAATTACTTTCGAAGAGCACCATAGTGCCAAGAAAATCAAATAATATATTTTGAAGGTGTGTTATTTACAGCGAGATGTGTTGTTTATGAATGGGCATGGAAGGAAAACACCCTGGACCTGTGTGCATGCCACTGTGCCATAAAGGAGCATATCACTATTTTTAGGGTCATTTTCAATGCACTGGATATATGAAGAGGATGATTTGGGATAATGGAAAATATCAGCTCATTAGCGCCAAGTTTGTTATTTGCTCTACAACAAAAAAGTAAATTAAAATGTATTAACGCAGTTAGTGTCATTTTAATGTGCAAAGGGATACCATAAAATGTTTATTAGGGGAATGCGATGCTGTGTTTGTACTACAGCAAGAGCATTCTGTGCCTGTACAATAGCCAATCATATGGTCCAATGGAACATTCTTGTAATGATGTAATAAAAATCTGACTGTGATACTGTAACATATGTCTATGCCAAAGCTGCTGGGATATTTTTAATGCACTGTTATTAGAGCAGGTGCCTAAACCTATTATATTTTGTAGTCCAATTCCAGTGGAATTTTTAAAACGTCAAATTCCTAATCTGGAGTTGGACAGCAGAAATGGTCAGAGCGCAGTTCCTGTAACCAGCATCCCTCTCTCCAGGCCTAGCTCGTGTCAATGGGTGTGCGGTTTCCACCTGAATGCTCGGGTCTACAGAGCTTTGTTTTTAAAGATGTTGATTTTTAATTATGTTTAGGGCTGTGTTTTCCTGTATTGTCTGTGTACTGTAATGTAGGTGCCCAGAGAGGTCAGAGCCTCTGCATCCCCTGGAGCTAGAGTTACATGCTGTTATGAGCCGCCTGACAGAGGTGCTGGGAGCTGAAATAGGGTGCTCTGGAAGAGGCATATGTGCTCTTAAAGCTGAGTTCACCCCCAAACCCCACCCAAGCTTTCAGATGATTCTATTCCCAGGCATACTGTGGCATTTCTCTCACGGATCACTGGTTGCTTTTAGGTATAACTACCAGTACAGGTAAGTTATGCTTCTGGCATCCTTATGATCAAATACAATGTGTTCTTATTTTTGCTCACGTAGAACACTTGTGTGTGCATGCCTGGGTAGGTGTAAGCGCCTGAGTACATTTATGTGGGGGACAAAGGTTGACAAAGGTGTCTTCTTTAATTATTTCCACATTATTTTTGGATATAGTGTCATTTGCTGAATGCCCAAATTATCTATTCCGCCAGCCTGGAGCTCCAAAGATGTTTTTTTGTCCCCACCTCATCCACACTATGATTTGAGTTGCTCCTCACCATTTTGGTATTTTCCAGAGGAACTGCAGATCTGGACGCTGGTGCTTGACCAGCTAAGTCATCTCCTCAGCCTGCAATATTTGTAATTATTTTTTCTCCCCTGGTTGGTGATCCTTTTTTCTCTCTATCTTGTACTTTTGGGGTCCAGCTATCTGCTTTGGGAATAATATGTACCTGTTGTATTGCCTGCGGGGAACAACTGTCCAGGATGCTTAAAGGCAATCCCTGGGAAGAAGAATCCTTCCTCACTTAGCACATGGAGAAGAGCCAAAATACCAGGGGTTGCTCAAAAGTATTGTAATAAGGTAATGTCCATTCCTTGTTTTTGGAGACCGATCAGGCCCAAGGTGTGACTAATTATGGTTTGTTGCATAGGACGCAATGGATATGTGAACGGTGGGATACTGGGAGAAAGGCTCGAGATTCTCAGGTCTTGAACTGAGAAGAGCAGAGCTCCTTCCTCCTATTTCTTTTTATTCGTGGGCTTTCCTTGGAAGTCCAGGAGTGTGAGAAGAAAGGAGCCTGAAGAAAGCTGGAAAGCTCCTACTGCGCATGTGCGCATAGTGAAGGATTCTAGGAATTCTGTAATAAAAATTAGTTACATCACAGTGATTATGTTAAAATTAGTACTCCATGCAGTCAACTGGATAGTGTTTGTTTTCACACAGTCCCCTAGAAGACATGGCAAAGGATATAGTCTACATATATAATCAAAGCAGTGATTCGGTGCAAAAAGGTATGGAAGACTGTTACTTAATATAACAATTAGTATCATAGAATTTGAAAGCATCATAAGACCATGTCTTTCTTGGGTACCACATTAAGGCCAATAGCTTTTTTTAAAATTGAAATGTTACAATTTCTTTTGTTATAATCATTTCATTCATTTTTTTATTAAATTTATTTCGAAAAGGCAAAATGCTTGAAAAGTTTTGGCAATCAAGTTTAAATTAATTGAGGACCTCTAGGGACCAAAATTCCAGTTAATTAAAATTTTAAACAGAAAATTAAGTGGAAATTCCTTTTGGTTTCAACTTACTGACAATATTTCCTAAGTATATGGATTTGCTTTGTATTTCTGAATTTCTCTCAATTGGTTCGAAATGCAGAAGATGCCTGTGAGTTGCCACTTCCAGTAACAGCTAGAGGCCCTTGGACATTTGATATGCAGAAGCCTGAAAGGAGCTGGTCAGAGACTTAGCATTCATGGGCCTGATTTGCATCACAAGCCTGTCCCTGCAGTGTTCACATGGGGAACAGGGTGTCTGTGCTGACTGTTAGCCAGGCCCCATGTACCAGGGGGGGATGGAGGGACTGGATGCATATAGATTTTAAAAAAAGATAAAATAGACATTATGCATGCGTTTGTACATACACCAGTGATTCACGAAGTTGCATTATTAATTAGCTGTCATAAATCCAATTTGTTATATTTTTATTATTTGCCTATTTATTTCTGTAACTTTAGATACTGAATTTCTTGGTACATCGGTTATGCAATAAATTAAACTGTTTTAAAAGAAAAGGCTGGATTTTGCCCATAAATTGGTTGCAAACATTTCAAAATAGAAGAATTCAGGGTGACCCAAACCCACATTGTATACGCAGCGTGTGTAACCTAGTCACTATTGGCAGCCTTCTGTCTAATCCTGTCTAATCACTTCAGTGAGTCATGGGAACTTATCTACCTAGGGGGTGGAGCTCCAATGGCAGAGAGCTCACCTAGTATGCAAGAAGGCTGGCTTTCTACTTCTGACATGGAAAGGAAGGAAGAGAGGGAGGAAAGAAGAGAGCAAAACAGAGGGTGGGAAAAATAGAATGAAGGGGAAGGAAGTGGGGGAGATAGGGGGAGAAATAGCTACTTTCTGAAAATCAGTTTTGACCCTATCTACCATACAGATTTGGATATTTGGGATCTTATTCACTTCATTTAATATGTGTGTGTGTATGAATATTTGCATGTATGTATACACACACACACACACACACACACACATTTGCTTACATTTATATATGTCACATGAGTCCCTAATGCTAGCAGAGGTCAGAAAAGGGTGTCAGACCCCTGGGACACTGGGACAGGATTTACAGGCCAATTGGGAGCTGTCATGTGGGTGCTGGGAACCAAGGCCAGGTCCTCTGCAAGAGCTAAAAGTACTCTTAACTGCTGAGACCTCTTACCAGGCTCCACCTCATCATTTAATCCCCTCTTTTGTAAACAGCTTCAGATCCTTTCCCGGAAAGCAGGAAGGATGGTTTATGAAAATAAACAATATCTTTGGACACCGTGGGAAGGGAGGTGTTGTCTAAATCCCTGAGAATCTAAATGTAAGTTTAGATTACAGAGCAGATCCTGGAGACTCTCACAGTGGGCAATGGCATCACCCAGAAGGGAAGAGGCATTTTCTTTAATCAGTGCAAGCCTTTAATGGCCAAGAAGAACAAGAAAGGCAGGCTGTAAGTTATCCTGAGCAATGCCATTGAAGATGGGCGTTAGAAAGAAGGATTTTGAGCCTTTCCTGCCTAAGCTCCCAGGAAAACAGCACCCACAAAGATTACAAACGGCAGTGCAATTATTCGGCATATGGTTGCCAATGGCATTCAATATAAAGATTTTACAGAGGTGTCAACTGATATATAGCAAACACACAAACAGTCTCCAACATAGTAAAATATGCATGGAAAGCCGGGGCAAAACATTAGGCATATGAATTATGTGTAGAGTTTGCAATGAAGGCTGGGAAAGTGCTATGTCACATGGTACTTAAAAGGAGCAATAAATACCAGGGTTAATGGTGCCAACATCTTGTCAGAAATTGGGGGGCGGTTGTCTGCCATAATTTTGGTTTTGTAAATTCATATTTCTAACCTGTATTTGGAAAATGACGTGATTAGACTACTTTTTCTTCCTAATCTGTTTCACATTTAAAACAGGTGCGGGGTTCAGCTGCCCTCTCTGTTCTCTCTCTCTCTCTCTCTCTCTCTCTCTCTCTCTCTCTCTCTCTCTTTTCTCTCCCCTCTCCCTGCTCTCTCATCTCCCTCTCCTTTCCCCATCTCCTCTCCCCCTCTCCTCTCTTATACCCCCTTTCCTTCTCCCCTCTTCCTCCTCTCCCCTCTTTCTCTCTCTTCTTCTCTTTTCCCCCTTTTTCCCTTCTCTTCTTTCTCTCTTCTCTCACCTCATCCTTCCCCCCTGTCTTTCTAGATTCATCTGGAAATGTGGGAAGTCAGGCACAAGACAGGAGAACATCGTTAGCTTTTTAGGGTCCCCCTTTCTTCCTCCTTCAGAAGGCCAAGTGTCTCTGTTCTTCATCTTCTCTGGATGTTTTTGGAACTTTGGAAGGGCGGAAGGATTGCTTCACTGTGTTCCATCTCGCCGCCCCTGTGCAGAATTTCATCATGCCATTCCACTCCAGGGCAAGAAGAGCGGGACTGGAAAGCGGTAACTACCTCATGTTAGACCCACAGACTCTATCTAGGAGCCCTGACAATGAACATTCCCTTTCCTGTTTGGCTTGTTGATCCGGTCAGAAGACACCGTCCTTCTTTAAAGCAAAAGACGTTCTACAGAGCGAATGCATGAATTGGGCAACTAGGAAATAAAACTACAGGGACCTCTTAGCAAATAATGAGAGGGTGAGTGAAGGAACCAGCATAGCAGCTCCACAGGTAAAGGGACTCGTCACAGAGCATGACGACCTGAGTTTGATCCCTGAGACACGCATAGTAGAACACAGGAAACAGTAAGATTTGCTCGGTGATCTCTACATGTGTGTACCATGGCCGGTTTGCGGCCAGCAATAAAACATATGCAATAAATAAGCAGAGTTCTAAAAAGGGAGAAATAAAGAATATACTCTGTAGTTCTCCAGTTAGGGAAAGAAAATTAAATTGGGGCATCATGTCAACTAAGGAGTAAAGTCCTTTTAACTTAACTTTGGGATAAACGTGGGCTTCCCATTTGCCCATCAATGCATTTTATTTGCACTATTGCTCATGTTCAGGGTACTCTCTGTAGCTCCTTGCAGGCCAGGACACAAGAACTAAGTAGTATAAACACGGGGTGTGCCCATGGCTACTCTGGGCAGTGAAGAGGGCCATGTAGCATCTCAGATAATATTTGACCTGCAGCTCCATTCTCCTAGAATATTCTTTGGGTTCCTTTTGTGCTAACAAAGCAGAATAAAAGTTCAAAAGCTGTCCCCACTGACACAAATAACCACCCATGCGGTTCCCTACCCTCTGCAAGGGTGGAGAGTAGCCGTTACTCATTAAGTCTCTTCAAGCAGGTGGGCGTGCGTACTTCACATGTTTGGATCTAATTTTGTGTTCTGATGACATGGGGAAAACCTACACATGATCTTCAAGTACCGTTAGAATAATCAAGCCACATGCCTTTTCATAGAGACCTTAGCTGACTCTCTAAACTTGTCGTGGAGGAGCACGGTCCACTTTCCGTGCAGCTGTGCTCAATTCTTATCAGCCAATGTCCAGCTGCCCTGGGCTCCCTCGCTGGCTGAAAGGGACTCCCTCCAGCCCCAGCTCGGGAGCAGCTAAAGGAAATGTAAACTGAATAACCCTTCCCCCTCACAGATAAAAGACTGAAATATACAGGCTTGACTTTAATAGATCCCCGACTAGGTCTCTGGTTTTAGCACCCACACCTAATTGCAGGCCCAGCGAGGGCAGACACAATTGAACAAGGAGTTAAGTAGCACCCTCACCACCTGGCTTGCACAAACAATTAAATATTTGCACCTGCAATCATAGTGCGTCTGAAATGTATCCCTGTTATTAGTTGTCAGCGTATAAATGGAGGCACTCTTTAAAGCTTCGTCTAATTCTAATCATTATTTTTAAATAGATTTTTTTTTGGTTAAAATAAAAGCACGCCAAACTAATTAGTTTTGATCAAGAAACTTCATATTGAGTTGTTTTCAGGCGATCCCTAAAAATACAGTTCTTGTTGTTTCTCCCCATGACTTAACTCAGGAAAATTCTTGGGTGCATGTTTTTTGTGTGTGTGTGTGTGTGTGTGTGTGTGTGTGTGTTTGTGTTATTCCCGTGTTTGCAGGGTGCATCTACGTGCTGGTATATGAAGGTGGAGGTGGTCGGAGGTGAACTCTGTCAACTCTTTGAGACAGGTTCATTCACTAGCCTGGCTCTCACCAATTTGGCTAGACTAGCTGACCATCAGTCCCTCAGAGACCTTTCTGCGTTTTTTTCACAAGACTTGGGATTCAAGCAGGTACTACCGTGCCCAGGTTCTTCACGGGGATGGTAGGGATTGAACTGACTTCTTAACGCTTGCACAGCAAGGACTTTATTGACAGAGACATCTTCCCAAACCTCGGTCTGAGTATATTTGTCATGAATGAGGCATATAATTAAGTATAGCCACTAGACATTCATTTGTTCAGTAACTACACTGAGCACATACTCTGCCCTGCCCTTGGGGATGCTAATTGTCATTAAATCTCTTGTTTCCATCGAGACTTTTGGTTGGGGGGTTTGCAGTGCAAGGGTGCTTTAGGTTTGATGTTTTCATCAGTTCGTCATGATTCAATATGACTAGTGGTGACTCCTTACAGGAGACAAGGGGACATAGAAAAAATTCGAAGACATAAAATTCCCCCATTATCCCGCATGTGTAGAATAGCGGTATATATAATGTTTTTGACAGTCACACAGGTTGCTTGCACCCTGTCTGAGGAGACATACGCCTCAGATGTTTCTCAAGAGAGACGCGCTCATTTCCGCCATGCGGGGGAAAGTACAACACTAAAGGGGTCTAACAAACAAGCATATCGCTAAATGATAGGGCATGAAATGCTTCTTAGCACTGATGGGAAAGCAGGTCTCCCTGCCTCTGCCCCCAAGAGAGAGAACATGCCTCTGCCTTCTTAAATGTGCTCAGGACAGATGCATTTTATGTCGCCTTATCCACGACATCTGTACTCCAATTTCCATCCTTCTGTCTGCTGTATTAAACACCCAAATCCCGTGCCAGTAGCTTGCCTCTGTGTCAGACTTCCATTCCACATAGGTCGGCCCTCTTTCCTTTGTATCTGAATGAACGATTTCTTGCTTTGAAGAGCGTGGTGCCCTGGCAATAACATACCTTGTCTTGGGGCTAAGCTGATGCATTTAAGGCCAACCCGTAGAGAGCTGTTTCTGTGTGTTTGGTTGGTTGGTTTGATTTGTATTTCTGGACTGAAATCTTATGACTTTCACATACTATGGGATTTTGACCAGACAATCTTGAGTGTTCAGAAATTCCGAAAAGAAAAGAGAAAAGAAAAAGAAAGATCACCGAAAAGACCCTCTCACTCCAAGAAGAAGAGGAGGTGGCGGAGGGGAGGAGGGTAAGAAAGCTGAGCAGTGTCATCAGAGTAAGCAGAGTGAGGGGCCAGCTCGGGAGTTGGGATCAGCGTTTAGACCTTGAAGAGCAACAGCTGTGGATTGTCTTTGAGGCTGGGGATCAAGCAGAGAATATGAGATAGGCAAACGTTGGCTTAAACTTTCTTGTCCCTTTGATTGTCCTTGGACATCTGCCTCATCTCCTGTCAAGAATGTTTGGCAGCTGTTAGCTCAGAATAACACAGTTCTGTTGGGCCAGCCGCTGCCCTTCTCTTCTAATACTTTAAGCCAACTAGTCTCTGTTCTATGCCTGGCCTGACACGCCGCGCTGCTAATGCCTTGAGCTAACCAGCTTTCCCTCAGCCACGGAAAACACAAGGGGAGAGAGCCTGGAGTTTCTTTTCCTCGTGTGCTAATTGGCTTTAATTGTTGGCCAATTGGATTTCAAGTTCAGAAAAGAGTGAGCAGCACAAAGACAAGTGCCAACTAAGACCGTGGGAGAGGTTGGCAACCCTTTTGGTTTCTAATATAATGGACTTTATGCGGTTGCATACGCCTCTTGGATGCGGAGGTCCATGTGAGGCCTTCCCCCCACTGTTCTGATGTTCTTTAAAAAAAAAATTGTTCTTCCCCCGTGGGCCAAATATCAAACACCAGAGTCTAGTTACTAGAAATTGGAGCATGAAAATAGCTAACCTCTTTAGTTCCCTGTATGTTTTCCATTTTTATTCTTATTACCTTATTCTGGCAGTAATGAATTACCATGTGAAAAATGGAAATGACTGAAAATATTTTAAATGGATATTTTTCTACCTAATGCTTGAGATGATAAAAATGCCCAGATAATAAAAATTTAAACGTTATTCTACCCATATGCTTAATACCACACTCATGGATTCATTTATGACCAAATCAGAGCATCAAAACTGGTCTCCCAAATGCCCTAGTCCATAGAAAATGCAAACTTGTGGACAACAGTGAACTGTATAAGGGGCTCAGGATGGTTGCTGTCGTAGCACTGATTTATCTCTGACAGTGTTGGTTTGTGGAGTGTTCAGAGGCTAGCTCTAACTTGAATTTCCTACTGTTAACGTGGAGATCTAGCCAGCTGATTGATACCTACCCTCTGGGTCAAATATCCCCCGAAGAGCTCTCTCCAGTGCTAATTCCCCAAATTCCCGTTTTCTATATTGGGTCTGAAATGTGTCTAACAAGCACAAATGGTCCTACTGCTTTGATGGAATCTGACAGTCGGTCAGTCCAACATCTGTCGATGCCATCACAGAATTTTTGACTTTTTTTTTTGACTGAATTGACCAGGTGCTAGAAGTAAACAAATCCATCAGCTGATTTCCTCAAAAATGGTCAAACTGGTTTTACAACTGGATAAAGGCAAAATGTATATACCCTTATTGGTATTCCTGTGTCTTGTGAGTACATAGAGTTCTATCATTTTCTACATCATGATCATATAGATATATGTGAAATATAATATAATGTAATCGTTATACATATGAAGCCACCTGTTGATTAACTACTTTTGCACCCATAATCTATAAATACTATATCATACAACATCATTTTACACAAGATTAATTCCTAAAGTGATAATGCAATTACCAATCTATCCCATACTTTTTACTTTGGGTCCTAAACTTATTCCACATCACATGAAACTGATTTTGAAGAGAACTTCCCATCTCGCAACCTATATAAAATTCACCAAGTGCATGCTAAAGTTTTCGTTAGCACTTACCCATCAGCCCTGTCTCCATTGCCTCAGGAACTTAAGAATCATGGAGTAGCAAAAGTCTTTGTGGTTGTTGATGGCTTCCAAATGCCCACAACTGATCTTCCACCTTAAATATAGATTTTCGCCCATGGTGCCCAGAAATTTCTTGCAGTGGATTTGAACAGAAAAACTCATTCTGGAACTCAACCTAGCCCTCAAATCTCTCAGCATTTTCTCCTTCCCTAACTTGATGCAGTTGCTATGTTCTGCATCATATTCATGATATTGCCTTATCTCATTTTGCTAGATGATGATTTTCTAGATTGTGAATAAATGGCTATTATAACAGTCCTTTCTGTGGCCACTGTAGGAGCTTCTCGATAATAAAGACAAAGAAACATATGGACTTAAAAACCCAGAAGGATCGCAGTTCACTAGAATGATCAGTGCTGAATATTGGATTCATATTAAAAAAGCTTTAGAAACTTTATTAAATGCCATAGTCTACACTCTGCAGTGTGGATGGGAGTGCTAATCATTCAAGAGAGCGGAGGGGAAGCATGGTGCATCTTTGATGATCCTGATTGAAATCACAAAGTTATTTAATTTCGGAGGCTATGAGCCTGATATTCTTAAATGCAAGCATGCATTTATTAATATATTGTTATTTATTAATATTATTTATTAGCAATATACTAATAGTTTATTGTTACTATACAATGTAATTGTACATGCCACAGATGAATCCAGCTTATCCAACATATACAGTGTCTCTAACAAAAGGCTCTGTTGAGTTACAGCTTTTGTTTATAACACCAGCCAGCTCTCACCAGGAGTCCAGGGTAGATAAGATGGCTCTGTCTCTTCAGAAGATGATTGGCTTTTACCGTCTCCAGCCTGTGATTGATTCGCTCCACAAGTCCCTTGGTCAGCTGGCAGGGAGTGGAAGACACTCAGGCAGTCACTTTGATACTTCTCAGGGGCTGGAAACACCTCATTTCTAGACCCTTCACAAGACTGCCTGTATCTGTTTGTCACCCTCATTTTCCTTCAAGAGGGAAAACCGTCTGGAGAGCTCAATAATATCATGAGTGACACTCGGACTGAGTATCCATTTATAGCGCACAAAGCCATCTTCCCCTGGAGAAATGTGATCGTTATCTCAAGCCTTGGCTACTTCTCTCTTTCTATTTTCTATTTTCTAGTAGCCACTTCGAGTCAGAAATCATTTCCCTTTACAGTGTGTAGTATGGAAGCGTTCTCCAAGCCATCTACAGTGATTTGAGCCTGACGAGGACTCTGATTGAAAAATCTTGACTATTCAATATCTTGAGCTCTTAGAATACCTTAATAAGCAATAACCTAATGACTGAGCACTGATAGTGCCTGTCAAACCTGGTACCGAGTGCATCATTCCAGCACATAAATGCAATCTTTTTGTTCTTATTGAGAGTTGTTCTCAGGGCATGTTATAACCTCACGTTCACCTGTTGGAATCCTAACCCCCAATAGTTAGTTCCCCGAGGACTTAGGAAATGGAGCCTTTGAAAGGCTAAATAGGACAAGACAGTGCACCCCTTTGACTGGAATTAGCACTTTTATGAATACACCCAAAGGAACCTTTTTTGCCCCTTCCATCCCATGAGGATACCATGAGATGCGATCTTGAGAAAGCAGGTTCTCACTGAACAGCAAATCTGCTGGGTTCTTGCTCTTAACACGTGTTGTCTCTAAAGTCTAAAGATCTAAGATTCATGTTGCTTTGAAGTCACCTGGTCTAGAGTAGATCGTTATAGTAGCTCAAACGGATCCCAGATAAAAGTGCCCTTTGGCTCATTTCCCCAAGAGCCAAAAGGATATGCCCACTACCACCAGCCCACTGATCACCAAACTCCTTTAACTGGTGTTGCATTGGTGCAAAATCTTGAAGGCCAGGTTCTGGATGCTGTTGAAAGCAGGCAGCTGGAAAGTTGGGAACGCTTTCTTCCAAGACAGCTGCTTTTTCTAAACAGAGCGGGGTAGAGGGCAGAGTGCATTCGAGCGGTTTGCAAATAAGGCCTAGGACTGGAAATTTAGACTCGTGAATTCAGACTGATCTGGACAGGTCAGGCTCCCAGATAAACTCCTGATCCACTCTCATTTGGTTTCTTTTAAATAAAGGGTCCTTCAGGCTGACATATATCATGGTCCTTTTGGATGATATATATCATAAATGCAAATAAAAACCATAGAACAAAGCTGGGTTCTCACACAGCCATTCCTTTCTATTCCTGTGACCAGCATGTTTAGAGTCAGCTATGAACCAAAAGCCACGGACTGTCTGCTTGCCCTGGCACCCATCGTGACCAGAGCTCCATGTTTAATGAATGACCATTGAGGGAAGCCGTGGTGGGCAACTGGTACCCTATGCAGTGCCAGTCAGTGCTACCTGCTCTGTGTTTTTGGACCCGAGTCTTAGGATGTGTTACAAATGTTTCATAGTTCAAAACTGACGATGTCAATACATCCACGTAGAGAATCTGATTATTTGATTTTATTCAAAGATCATATACTGAGCCATTGATAACTCTGTGTTTGAAACGTCCAAACAGACTTTGCAATGTTTTCCCAGACCAAATCTGTGTCTCTCCTCCTCCATTAGGCCAACAACACTTTTGAAAAAGAGCAAAAAGATCTCAAGAAAGGGAATAATAGCAAATGCTTCACTGTCTTCAAAAGTTTGCACTATAGAGAGAAGTTTTTCTTGCTCTAATGGTGCATTTCATGTGGAAGAAATGCAGAGGAAAGAAAATGTACTCAGCCAGTACTAGAAGGCAACTCATTGGTGCAACTGTTCCAGGCATAGCTTCCCTTCCTGGCTCACCTGACCTCTGATGGCTTCCTTTGCTCTGTCGTTTGGACACTTTGTGCCCTAATGGATGGGTCATTTCCCTTTGGAGGCTAAAGCTTAGGAGAACACTCTGGAAAGCTTCTTGGTATCATTTTTTTTTTCTCTAAAAGCAAGGCAAGACCACCCAACAGTTTGCTGGAAGAAATATTATGTCAGTTATCAGGCCTGAAGCTCAGGATCTAATCCCGAGAGGCCAGGAAAGTGATGAGTCTCCCAGGTAAATAAATAGATGAGCTAAGACAAAAATAACCTGAAGGGGGCTTCAGACCCCCTACAGAGCCTTCACCCCACTCCTTTTCCTTACACAGTACTCACTTCCACCACTAGATGGATTTTTTTTTTCAAAAATTTAAAAAATAGTTCCTGACTTCCGGTGGGGGTGGGGAGGCAGGAAACATGGTGGAAGATCAGCGGAGGTGGAAAGAACGAAGTGCACCAACATACACCTGTGTAAAGCTCTCAGTGAATGTATATGACAGCCTCAAAATTTCACGAAAGAAAGAAAAACTGATAGCAGCTATAGTTACTTCTTCCTTTTGTCTTCTTTTTATTTTGTTCAAGATAGGGTTTCTCGGCACATCCCTGTCCTTGAGTCTTGTCTAACTCCCTCTGGAGACCCAACTCTGCCTCCCAAGAACTGGGGTTAAAGGCATGCACCACTATCGACCCAACCATAGTTATTTCTCTTGTGTATTCTACTGACTGCCCCCTTACCATTCCCCATTACTGTACTGCATCTGAGCAGATCCACTCTAAAAGAGAAGATTTCCTCTTGACCCACGACTTCACAGGTCACTTTTCCGTGGCGGGGCCCTGGCAAGGCAGTACATTAGAGCTGAAAGATCCATCAGAAGAAAGTACTTACATCATGCTTGCCAGCAAGACGCAAACAGGCTAGCATCCCAGGGTCTACTTTGATAGTGTACCCCAGTGGTTTAAAATTCCCCTCTTGGCCTCTCCCTCATTTTTAATGATTTTATTGAGCTATACATTTTCTCTGCCCCCTCCCTTCCTCTCTCCTCCCCTTCTACACTCTCTTATGGTCCCCTTGTTCCCAATTTACTCAGGAGATCTTGTCTTTTTCTACTTCCCATGTGAGGTAGATCCATGTATGCCTCTCTTAGGGTCCTCATTATTGTCTAGGTTCTCTGGGAGTGTGAATTGTAGGCTAGTTTTCTTTGCTTCATGTCTAGATCCATCCATTTGCCTGCAAATCTCAAGATGTCATTCTTTTTTTTTCTGCTGTGTAGTACTCCATTGTGTAAATGTACCACATTTTCCTTACTCATTCTCAGTCAAGGGGCATTTAGGTTGTTTCCAGGTTCTCAATATGACAAACAGTACTTCTATGAACATAGTTGAGCACATGTCCTTATTGAACGATTGAGCATCCTTTGGGTATATACTCAAAGTGGTATTGCTGGGTCTTGAGGAAGGTTGTTTCCTAATTTTCTGAGAAATTGCCAATCTGATATCCAAAAGGGCTGTGCCAGTTTGCACTCCCACCAGCAATGCAGGAGTGTTCCCTTTACCCCCACATCCTCTACAGAATAAATTGTCATCAGTGTTTTTTTTTTTTTTATCAACTTAATGCCAACCACACTGAACCTCATAGAAGAGAAAGTGGGAAGTAGACTTGAATGCATTGGCACAGGAGACCACTTCCTAAATATAACACCAGTAGCACAGACACTGAGAAAAACAATCAATAAATGGGACCTCCTGAAACCGAGAAGCTTCTGTAAATCAAAGGACAGGGTCAACAAGGGAAAATGGCAGCCTACAGAATGGGAAAAGATCTTCACCAACCCCACATCAGACAGAGGGCTGATCTCCAACATATACAAAGAATTCCAGAAATTGATCATCAAAAGAACAAATAATCCAGTAAAAAAAAAAAATGAGGTATAGATCTAAACAGAGAACTCTCAACAGAGGAATCTAAAATGGCTGAAAGACACTTAAGGAAATGTTCAACATTCTTAGCCATTAGAGAAATGAAAATCAAAACAACTCTGAGATTCCACCTTACCCTTGTAAGAATGGCCCCTCTTTCTTAAGGCTTCCATCACCTTTCCATTAGTGCCTTGCAAATTTTTAATACACGAGCCATTGGATAACACTTAGATTCAAACTATACTGTAGCCTACTTGTCACCATAAATCTTTTAATGTCAGTCATAGCATAAGATCCTATTCCACTACCATCATATTGTGACCACACACAGCTTTATATTCCCCCCAAGGAGAGTCCTGGAAGGCACCTGATGCTTTCCTTCCCAGCAAGACTAGGGTGCTGTGAATGGTCAGAATGGGCTTTTCTGCACTTTGGTCCATTTTTTCCCACCCTACCCTAATTTCTTAGCATATCAAACAAGGGCATTTTATAGGGTGTGTCGCTGGGCAGCTCCTTGGCGATCCGGTTTCCCCCTTCTCCTGGACTGCCTGTTCCTTTGAAAGAATCACTACCTTGGGCTTTGTGTTGAGGGTGGTTCTTTGAGTTTCCAGAGGTTGTAAGGACATTAGTTTGGTCTCTCCAGGTCTGTATCTTAACCAGCTGTGCTAGCTCTCCTAGTGGAGAACTCACAGAACCTAGAATCCCCTCTCCATGACTTCACAAGTGTTCACTTCAAAGGAGTGTTCTCTGTAAGCTACAAAAGTAGATTCTTCATAAGAATGGAGTGGGGATGAATGTGGTTCATCTACTCTGCAGGCAAAGGCTGACATGCAAAGAGACCGATATAGTCTGTGTTCTTTTTAAATGAATCACCCATTAAACAAATATTCATTAAGCAAGGTTTACTGTTTTCCAAGCATCATGCTGGTTGCTACTCACAGGCCAGTGTTCTAGTAAAGGACCCTTTCCATTGCAGTGTTCAAAGCTATGGTGGGATATGGGTAAATAGGAGATATTTGTCATGTAAATGTCAGCTCACAAGAAGCTCTATAGAAGTACAGTAGTCACTGATTATTATGAAAGGGTGACAAGTGTGGAGGTGACTTAGATGAGCTCCAGTGAGGCCTCCATAGCTTTTGTATTGAGTTCTAACAAATACAAACCATGCCATCTTGCTATAGTTGAGCAAAAGCACTGTGGATGGAGGAAAAGTCAGTGAAGCATCCATGCCATTGGAAATGGTTAGTCTCCACTAAAAGGAAAAAAGAAAACTGTTGTGTGTGTGTGTGTGTGTGTATGTGTGTGTGTGTTCACGTGTGTGTGTGTGAATGACAAGAAATAAATAGAAATATGTTTTTTTTTGTTTTTTTTTTTTGTTTTTGGTTTTTCGAGACAGGGTTTCTCTGTGGCTTTGGAGCCTATCCTGGAACTAGCTCTGTAGACCAGGCTGGTCTCGAACTCACAGAGATCCGCCTGTCTCTGCCTCCCAAGTGCTGGGATTAAAGGCGTGCGCCACCACCGCCCAGCTAAATATGTTTTCTTAATAGTAGCGGGAGACCAGATTAGGATGGACATACTCCCCCTGCCCTGTCTCTGTCTCTCTGTCTCTCTGTCTCTGTCTCTCTCTGTCTCTCTCTGTCTCTCTCTCTCTGTCTCTCTCTCTCTCACACACACACACACACACACACAAAACAAAAATCACCAGCCTTACATCTTTGCCTTATAGAAACAATATCACAACTTTTGATAGCCCAGCCTTTCAAATCCATGCTGTTGGCTCTCAGGATGCTCTCTTAGACGAGTCTGACTCTTCTGATTCAGTCAGTGAAGAAGCTAATTGGAATATAAGGTGTCAGTTTCTAGACTTATATAGTTAACGAGTGGCAGAATCAAATGTCAAGGTTGTCTTTTCCTTGACCCTGTTTGAAAATTTACATGGAAAACCAAACAAACAAACAAAAAAAATCAAACAGCTAAAAATGAGCACCATCACCTCAAGCATGCTTGCTTCCTTTAATAAGATCTAGAAATTGCATTTAAGGTATAAAACAGCTGATTGAGGGCTACTGAGAACTGTAGCTGGGTCCAGGGAGCACGCCAGCCTTGCTGTTGGCTGCTCGTGTTGTGATCTAGAAGTATAGTATCATATGTCATGTCCACCCATCCTTCCCAGAGTGCTGTGGAAGGCAGACCACATGCTTCAGACAAGTAACTCAGGGTGTGGGAATATCCATCGGTGAGCGTGAGAAACTAGAGAATCACGTGGCTATTCCATGATGAACTATGGAGACGCTTAGAAGAGAAACAATTTAATAAAAATGGAAGCCCCATCCTGAAGACATGACTGCTTCAGAATGAATCCTGTTACTTTGTTGAGGGATGAGGTTAAAACTATTTCCAACCAAAAGGCCCGAAGTGGTCTCTTTAGTTGCCACAAGTAAGAGACGGTCGCTTTTGTTTAGATTCATTCATCTTCCAGGACTAATCTCAAAGTATGATGTGGTTTGTGGTAACAGCCATTAGACCTGTACAGAAACCCACAGTGAAGGCTGAGATGCCACTCACCGCTACCCGGGATGCACTTCTACTGCGCATGTTCCGATGAACCAAGGCAACCTTAAACCAAGCTGCGGCCCACCGAGGTGGACTAAGGATAGGGGAGCTGCACACGCCTGTGTGGTGGTCTCCTCCGGAGGGCCTTGGATTACATCGGGCAGCAGCCACCAGCTCTTCCTTTGGCCTCAGCAAACCTTGCGGTGGTGCCGTTTTTTTCCCCAACACAGCAGGCCCCGCTAGCGCCTCTATGGCTGCTGGGGCCAAATCCCAGGAGGCAAGAGGGTGTGGGGCCCAAATTGATAACTGTGTCCATTGACTTTTCGTTCCCAATTCCCACCTCTTTCATTATGTCGAAGAGCTTTGTCTCACAGAAGGAGCCTATGCAGTGGGCTGCGAGGAGACAGGACCTTAGTAAGATAGAGCACACAAAAAAGTGTGACCAATTGCAATGACAGGGCTGCGGTGGTCGCTTGTGATGGAGTGAAATTAAATCCCCCACCAGACAATACCCTTTATTCTGTGTCTATGGGGACCCTTGTTGGGCCTAGATTGAGAGAGAAAGTAAGAAGAGGGAAAGAAAGATGCTCTCAAGCAGTCAAAAGGCTATTTTTTTTTCCACATTCAGGGGATTTACTTTTCTCAACAAAATGACACTATAGCACACAGATAGACCCATGACAGCCATGTTGGCGTTCTTTAAATGTTACCAAAGTATTGGGCATGCTTCATGAGCAACCCGCTTAGGTTAGTTTCTTTCTTTTTGTAATAACCTAAGTATAAATGTACAAATGCAAAACCTTCATAACATTCGAGATCTGTAGTTTCCCCAGCCCAGGCGGTAGCCCTGCTTAGCGTCTGAGATCAGGTGTCGTCAGGGTGAAGTGGCTACAGACACGATCAACAAAGTTTCTGGCCATAGTGCTCAGCTCCAGACCCAGCAAGAATCTGCAACAGATATATTTAAGAGGTGATGGTTATAGCTGTACACCCTGAGTCCTGTTCACACGGTCCCCTCTCCTACCTATGTTCCATGCCTGGATATCAAGGAAAGCAGCTGCCCCCAAGTGTTCAGGCCAGGAGACTCCTACCTCAGGATGAATACCTAATAAGAGTGGGTGAGGAACAGGAGACTGACGCTGAGTGAAAGCCATGGGGGCAGAATTGGTGGCTTTACCCACATGACAGTATGCGATTTTAATGGCTCTTAGCTCACAACCACAAACAACTACCAGCATACCATAATTCTAGAATTTTGAGTCAGCCATCACGAGGAAAAGCCTGTCCATTAAGCAGACACTCCTCATTTTACCTTTAACCTCATTCCCTAGCAACCACTAACTGGCGTCTGTCCTGGTAGAAACACCAGCTCTGGATATTTCGCCCGAAGGGAATCACTCAGGATGCTGCCATTTCTGTCTGGCTTCTTTCGCTTAGCCTAATGTCTTCAAGATGTGTATTCCCTTTCTGTGGCTGACTAATATTCTACTATATAGAGACACTGTGTGCACTTATCCATTCCGTGGTTGTTGGATATTTGGGTTGCTCTTTTTTTAAAAAAACAAACAAACAAAAAACTCTTATTAAAAAAAAACTGCTGGAAGATGTGGTAGTCCTATATATAACTTTTAAAGCAATCATCTAACTACTTTTTACACTATTTGCACTCTTGGCCCCCCACAATTGTTCTAATTTCCCCCATTTCTTTAACACTATCTGTTATTAGCCGGGCGGTGGTGGCGTACGCCTTTAATCCCAGCACTAGGGAGGGAAAGGCAGGCAAACCTCTGGGAGTTCGAGGCCAGCCTGGTCTAGAAGAGCTAGTTCCGGGACAGGCACCTGTCTCGAAAAACAAAAACAAAAACAAACAAAAAAAAAAAACCAAAAAAAAAATTACTATCTGTTATTGCCCTGGGCTAACATGTATAAAGTGGTGTTTCGTGGTGTTAATGATTTGTCTTTCTATAGTATGTAATAAGGCTAAGAATACTTTTATGTGCTAATTGACCATTTCTGTATCTTTTTGAGCAATTTCTAAAGTCGTCTTTTTTTTTAAAAAAAAACACTACACCTTTAAAATTAGGTTACCTCATTTGTGAGTTTTGTGTGTGCAAGTTTGTGTGTTGTGCATGTGTGTACATGTGGTACAAGTGTGTGGGAGAGAGTTTATATGGTGTGTGTGTGTATGTGTGTGTGTGTGTGTGTGTGTGTGTGTGTGTGTGTGTGTGTGT
>NC_022023.1:22558736-22566776 GCF_000317375.1 Microtus ochrogaster
TGTGTGTGTGTGTGTGTGTGTGTGTGTGTGTGTGTGTGTGTGTGTGTTGCCCTAGCAGAGGCTAGGGGAGAAAATGAGGAGTCCTGAATTGTCGCTCTCTACCATATCCCTTTGAAACTCTCCCTTAACTTGGAGCTAAACTGACAGTCAGCAAACCCCAGAGATCCTCCTGTTTCTGTCGCCCATCCTACTGAAGATTCAGGCCTGTGTGGCCATGCTCAGCTTTTTGTGTGGTTTCTGAAGGTTTGAACTCAGGTCCTCCTGGTGGGTGCATGAAAAGCACTTTGTCCCGATGAGCCAGCATTCTGTCTGCCTTTGTTGTGCTGAGAACACACCTGACATCCTGGATTGAATTCTTGCTGTCACTCACGGCCTGTACGAGCCTCAGCAAGTCTCAACGTCAAATGGCTTGGTGGCACTGATTGCACAATATCAATATTAAATTGATCTTGTAGGGTTCCTAGGAATATGAAATAAGATAATAGAATAAAGTTACCAGTGCAGCCTCTGGAATAAAGCAGTTAATCACGAAGAGACTCTTGGCCCGAATATTGGATTTGCCGTTATGGCTGGTACCAGGAAAAGCAAGAGAAGCCGAGGACTAAGTCCTAAGTGGGTAGCAACAGAGGACTGAACCCATTCTTGATGGATGACTTTCTGCTCGCATCCCCAGTGGAAGGAACCTGGAGCGTCAACACAGCAGCCAGGGCCACCTGCTAGTCGTGGCAAGGATTGAAACAAATAAAACTGAAGTTGCAGTGGGATCTTGGGGCAGCATTTCAATCAAAAGTTTATAGGTTTCTGCTATTAAGCAATTCAAGCAGTCAGTTGATAAATATGTACTGAGCTTCCCCTCTATGCCAGGGGTACGGAAATAAAGAAAATATAGTGCCTGCCCTTGAGGAAAAATCGAGATGAGATGAAAAACGGAAAGATGAGCCCTCGTATCGGGGCTTGGGAGGTGTGGGGGCTAGTGGCCGGGTGTGTTCAAATGGTCATTAATGGAAAACTCTTCAAGTGGAGAAATGCCAGCTGACATCAACCAGTTATATATAAAAAGGACAAAACAGTTGAAGAAAACAATCTTTTGATGGTTTTCTTAATAAAGAATCACCGAGTTTACCTCATATTTCTGGTTCTGAAAATATGCAATTTTTACTCTATTGACATATCCCAGGAGAAGATTCAAGAAACCATATTTTTTTTCTGCTTGATTTCTTCTCTTTAGTTAAAAAAAATATATATTTATATATATATGATACAGTGAATGATACAGAAACCAAGGCAAGTCTTCAGTTTTGCAATAAAATCAACCACTACTTGGTTAGTGTGAAGTGAGGTATGAGCCCCTCCTGCAGAGACAATACAGGCTGAGCGTTGATTTGCTTGCACAGAGCACATATTCAATAAAGGCTTAAAACATCTCTTATTTGTATCTAATGCGGCCTTCTGTTGTGGTTAGAGTCACAGTTTAATCCAGGGAAGGCATTGCACACAACTGTGGCGTATGATTGCCGCTGAGAACTCAAAAACCTAATAATGCCTGTTGTATTTTCTTTGTATGTTTAAAGTAGTCAGTATAATTAGGGATGCAGTAAATACTTGGGACCCCCATCCCTATGACCTGTCTTTTCCAACGCAGACTCACAGAGAAAGTTGAAAGTAAATTCAAGCTGTTGGTTTCAACAGCTGGGTGGCCAGGTACAGCCCCAGGTCACTGCACCATAAACGGGATTGCTTCTGTCTGCTGAGGTTACCCTCCCGCTTCTTATGGACATCGTCACCATTATTATAACAGGTTTTGATTTATTTGAATGCAACGGTGGTTCAAGCTGAGACACTTTTTTTTTATATAGCAATCCTCCTACGGTTTCACGTCGCTCCTGCCTCCTCCTCCTCCTCCTCCTCCTCCTCCTCCTCTATGTAACACCCCTCAGCTTCAGTTGCCATGGCTAGACTTTAAAAACATTTCAGACTTAAAAGGTTAAGATCTAAGGGCTGCTGATTTTATCTGGGCTTTTAAGTAACACGGGCAGGTGGATTAGAGATCTGTGTACAATCCTCACTGTAGACACTTGGGTAAATATGCACAAGTACTAGGGCGGCTGAGGGAGCAATGTGGTGTTATTGTCTATTAATTCCAAAGTGGAGATTAAAGAAATCAGTAGTGTAAATATCAAAAAGGATTTCCACTTACATATAAGACCATTACTCAGTCAGAATGGTTGGTCCAACTCATCGGAAGGCTTTCTGCTTTAAGAAAAGTATGAATTCGTTTTTTCCTAGAAATTTGCATATTTTTTGTCTCTCTTTGTCTGCGAGGAGGGTGCTAACTCAAGCAAGAATTCTGTTCACATGGTAGTCGTTTGCACTGCTCAGACGGTCCATGTCGTTTTTACCCTAGCCACAGATAGATTTGCCAGAGTCGTAATGTAGAGCTAACTTTTATGTCTCCCGTCTTTCTTTTATGTAACATTTCCTAGAAATGCCAAACTGTGGGTGAGGGAGGCTGCATATCAAGTTCGGAGCATTGCTAACTTTAGACGGTGTAAAGTCTCCATGCCAAGCTGCAGACTTTCCCGCTGTATTCCAGACCCAAGCCACAGTTACTCCCCGCTTGTGCCACCACAAATGAATCCCATCTGATGGCGGCAGAACTTTAACACAAGCCCAGTGATTTTCCAGCCGGCTGCAAACTGGTCTGCCATAGATGTTCCAAAGTACTGTGCTTCAGGGGGGGAAATGTCAATTAAATTGCAGGTGCCCCAATTTCAACCAAAGCCATCAAGAATCACCATTAGCTTTTATTATGCTATACCTACCCTTTAAAATTCACACACAGGGGCACGAGGCTTTTTCAATCAGTCCAGCTGTACACTGAACAATGCTGAAAAAAAAACCCTTCAGACTTTGGGAGAGTTATTATAAGAGAGAAGTTTTCCACCTTCTCCTGTGTGCAGACATCAGTCACAGATCTCAGGCCGTCTGGGGATGACATACGCAGGCATCTCTGGACTGCCTTGGAACTCCTAAGATGCTATACAAATGAATGAATGAATGAATGAGACGAAAAGTAAACAAAAATAACTCTGAGCTATGATATGGAGCAGAGCTATGTGCTATTCACACAACTAGCCAATTTTATAACCAGATGCCTGGGCAGCCAGTGAAAAATATGAATTAAACTGATTCCTGACATGACATAGAGCAATGATTCTCAACCCATGGGTGGAGATCCCTTTAGGGGTTGCGTATCAGATATCCCACATAACCAACGATTGTATTATCACTCATAAAGTAGTAAAATTACAGTTAGTTATGAAGTAGCAGCTAAATAATTTTATGGTTAGGGGGTCACCACAACCTGAGGGGCTCTATAAAAGGGTCGCAGCATCAGGGAGGTTGAGGACCACTGATGTAGAGCAAAGACTAGGAGTCATTCAAAAGAAGAGGAAATGTGACTGTCCCATATAAAGCAGGAGGATGGACAAGCAACAAGGAAGGCGTAGTTGAGCTTCAAATGGACCAAGAGGTGCGGAAAAGCTCCCTGTCAAAAACATCCCATTAAAAATAAAATAAAATAAAAAACAAATTTACTGGGTGCAGCGAACTTCTCGACCAGCGAGGAAGAACAACCACCACACGAGGATTCTTCTCAGATCACACTTTAATGGAGTGCCTCTCGGTTGAGGGAGAGCACTAAAGCAGCTGCTTATATAGGGAGTAGGCACATGGGTTGCCCTGTGATTGGCTGCCATCATCAGCTGACACTAGACTGTGTCAGGATAGGCCCAAGGACTCTAAACCACCACGCATGCGGGAAGCGGGGCACACGCAGCTCCCAAAGGCATAGCCAAATATGGAGTTATTTATTTTCAACAAGACAGGATGTCGGCGCCATCTTGTAATGGCGATCCTGTCCGGCTCCCTGCAACTGGGCAGAGGTGGTGCATGTCTTTAGCCCCAGCACTCAGGAGGCAGAAGCAAGTGGATCTCTGTGAGTTCAAGATCAGCCTGGTCTACAGAGTGAGTTCTAGGACAGCCAGAGCTGCTATACAGACAAATCCTCTCTAGAGAAACCAAACTAAGCCAAAACAAAACAAAAACATCACATCATCTAAGCCATCCCATCTGCCAGGTACAGGCCAGGGTAGATAAACATGGTCCCCAGCCCCGTTTTAGTCAAAACATCAGTAGCTCTTCACCTAAGAGTAGCTGACCACTTTGGCACGCATGGTCTTCATACACATTCCCGTGAACTTTCTACACAATAGCCTGATGGGATTAGCTGCATTTGGGAGGAGGAAGTGAAGTTTAGATAGGAGGTTGGGGGACAGGAACTGTTAATTTGGGGGAAGGGTACTTTAGAAAGGAGAAGATGAATATTAAGCAGAAGAGGGGAATTGTCATGAGTTCAATGAAAGAGAAACAGAAAAGTGCTCCTGAAGGTGGTGTGGGTGGAGTGTGTGTGTGTGTGTGTGTGTGTGTGTGTGTGTGTGTGTGTGTGTGTGTTGGGAAAGAGATATGAGAGGGCAAAGCTGGAGCCACGAGAATACTCAGAATTGATACAGAATTTGAAACAAATATAGATTGTCTTTTATGCAAAGTGATTGGGACCCAGAAATGTTGACGCTATTGGATGGGAGGGCGGATGCTAGAATATTTATACGTACTGCATGAAATATCTTGGGGAACAGTCCTAAGTCTAAACATAAAATATATTTGTTTCTACACACCTTGTAAACATAGCATGGACACAATATTTCTGCACAGCTATTTTGACCATAACCCTTCCTATCAGGTCAGTGAAGAAACTTCCGTCTGTGGCATCATGATGGTGCTCAAAAGGCTTTAGATTTGGGGGCATCTCAGTTTTCAGTCTTCAAACTTGACCAACTGATTTATGTTTTAATTTTTACATATTCAAGTACACGGTATTTAGCACAAATGGACATAAATTCAGAAATTTATCTGACTGTGGTTGTCTTAGGATAATGGCATGGGTTGCATATAACTGGGGAAAAAATGATGATCCTGGCTAGCAGGACAGAAGGATATGCCTCAAAGAGATTCCTCAAAATATAAGCCTGCTTGTCATCTCTCACTAGTTCATGGTGAATGTGGCAAATGCGAACTGGTGTGATGGTACAACAAAGGAGAGTTCCCATTTCTTCCACATCTACCCGGAGAGATGAAAAGTCTGATGGACATATTTGCAAGATGATCGAGAAAGAAGCTGGTTGATGATTTTTCTATGCCATCATATTCTAAACTGGAAGCGGATATTTATATCCTAGATATGTATTCATTAAAGCTATAAAAAATACAGGGAGATGTTTTTGCAAGTACTACTAACAATAGTTACCAGAAGGTGCCTTTATGTCATATATGACTTTCTAACAAAAGCTGTGTCTGATAGTCCAGTTGAAGTCTATCAGTATTCTAACAGTCCTCTATAATATGCTTGAAAATTTGAATGAAAAATGATATAGTAATTTCAATTATTGTTGCTTTCTGTTGGTAACATCAAATACTGTGAGATGCATCAGAGAAAGAAAGGAAACCCAGCTACAGCAGAAATCGCAAAGTACATTTTGGATGAACTTGTACTAAAGGTGGAGGGAAATGGGGCAAAACCGGTTTTTGCGACAAGTGATTAATACTTCAGAGTCTTGATGGCCTTTCTATAAGCAACAGATCCCAAAGGAAGGGTATGGAATAAAACAGAGTTTGTCAATCAGCTGTCCACACTGTCTCGGGGCTTCAGCAGGGTGGTGTTCCCAACGTGAAATAGCTTCTCTTTGGACCCCAGAAAACCTGGGTATTTCTAGTTTTCAGAATAGGAGTCATGATTCTGTCTGGCAGTTACATCTCTCTCAACAGAACACTAAACTTTACTATAGAAAGAAGGATGTTGGGGAGCAAAGTCATTGGGTCGTAGCTGAGTGAGTAAGCCCTAAGTCATGTGACCGCGAGCTTACCTCAGGCTAAGATCTCAAGTGTATAAAAGCAAAACAACAGCGCTTTCTGGGATGTGTTTTGCCTAGGAGACATGATGGGACCTGCCAGGCAGAATTTCCATGGAAGGAGCTGTCACCAGTTGGGCTGTCTTCCTTCCACACTGTTTATTTCTTGCAAACTCACGCTTAAGGATAAAGCTTGGGCAGGTGTTTTGTCCGTTACCCGGACACACTTGTAGATTCAATTTCATTGTCTTCCACGTGGAATTCTGCCCCTCATCAGCTTTTCCACTGTATCTTTTCATGACTAAACCAGTTAGAAAGAGTCCAGGCAACAAGCAAAACAAAACAAAACCTAAAACTTTTATAAATGTAAAAGGCGCATTGTGTAGCTCAAATCTTAACAGGACAAAGTCAAGACAAAATCCTTACCTGCTCCCCACCATGGGACACCCCGTGTGAATCCAGCTCCAGCTCGCTGAAAAGCCAGAGTATTTTTAAAAGAAGGATCAAACCAAAGTTGTACACACCTTTTACGTTTAAAAAAAAATCTATTTCATCACTTAGGTCAACTGCACATCAAAAAGCAGTAGATGGTTAGGAAGGACAGCTATTCCCCCAAACAAAGTGCAACAAAAACAAACAAACAAACTCTCACCCCCGCGCACCTGCTGGAGATTCCTCCTTGCAGGCCCCGTTTGCGACCCTAACTTATATTTGATAGGGTGTTGTTGCAGCTGTGGGACCAGGGTGGTTTATTTAAGTGGCTCCAAATGCCTTGTCAGTGTGGCAACCAGCTGAATACATAAAACAGGCTCTCCAAACCCTTTATGGCCCAGGGTCAGAGTAAATGGAATAATAAAATCCAAATGCTTTTGTCTCATTTTCCATCACCCAGCCCCTCCGCATAAATCTGCAGCTTCACGGTGACCTTCGCGATCGGTGCAGGATGAGGCCGCTCTTGGAGATACATTTGGTCTGCATCTTGGATCTTTAAAAGCTTTTTCCAATTAATTTTAACTGGCTTCCATAAGGATCAAGTACAGCTTCCTCCCCTCCCACCACCCCTCGCTTCCACCTTTTTAACCAGGCAAGTGACAGCATTCTCTAAGATGCAGACAACAGGTACCAACCCATTAGACTTCAAATCTCCTAAGACAGACTGTGATTTGGGGTCACAGGATGTCTGAAAGAGGAAAGTCATCCTCATTTGCAAACTTTTCCGGATGGGCTTGGAAAAGTTGGTAGCTTTAGCCTGCACTGCCACACGGGGTCTATGTGAAGTGGGGGAAAATCTGTAAGTCTGTTTAAGAACGCATCTAATTCAAACGCTGAAAATCAGGGTATCTGTTCTTCGAGCCAGCCAAAGGAATTCCTTGTCTCATTATTGTATTAAGATTTTGAGGCATACAGAGAGAAACGTGGCCATGGTGGGCCTGGCACCACGTGTTTCAGACAGGGGTGGGGGTGTGAATTGACAAATGACTCCAAGCAAGAGAGGGAAACAGATGAAGGACTGAGCAAATCTGACATGAGACCTTTTTCTGCCACTGACCTTCTGCACCCCTAAAATGAGGGCAGAAACCAAGAGGACCACACAGAGCAAAGTGGGGTTTTTACATTTTTAGTCACTTAAAGAAGTTTGGATTCGTGGTGCATGTTTATTTGTTGTTCCAGGTTTCGGTGCTAGCTTTGGTAAGGAATGCTGTTCTGAACAGGAAGTAATGTGTGTTTCCCAAAGGTTCACAACATTTTAATGAAAATGACAGCCACAGAGGCTGGGGTCATGGCTGGGCGGGTAAAGCACTTGCCAGACAAGCAAGTGATATGAGTTTGTGGTCTTGGAGCTCCCAGGCATGATGGAAGACAGAGGTAGAAGTAACCCATAAGCTGTGTGTTGCTAGCCTAGCACGTACTGTGGTAAAGAAGGGGCTCCATCTCAAGCAACATAAAAGGTGAAGACTGACATTGGCATTGCCTTTTGGCACCCACATTCACGCATGTGAACACACACACATACACAAAGAGAGAGAAAGAGAGAGAGAGAGAGAGAGAGAGAGAGAGAGAGAGAGAGAGAGAG
>NC_022023.1:22566876-22570700 GCF_000317375.1 Microtus ochrogaster
AGAGAGAGAGAGAGAGAGAGAGAGAGAGAGAGAGAGAGAGAGAGAGAGAGAAGGGGGAATATAAATCCACAAATTTTGACTAGGAAACAAGCGAGGCTGATTTGAAGTTGGGGGATCTATTATAATAACTACTAGAGGTACCTTGTGTAAGGACATACAATCAGCTGCTTACATGAGCAGCTTGGCTTCCCACTCACTCCCAACAGCACCATATTAGGCATGCCTTTCTCCCATTTCCTCTCTATTTGACCCCTTCTGGCTATTTCCAAATTTGCTTTATCCCTTTGTTTGCATTTGTATCTGCCTTTTCAACACTTACGTTTCTAAAATTACAGTGAATGCACAAGGAAAGGAAACCTTAACACTAAGTCTAAAAATGTATTTGCCTGACCCTTCAATATGTTTTACAAACCAGTGGAATGTTCTAGAAGGAGGCAACCTTGTGTGTGATTTGATTGTATGCCATCTTTGCTTGCAGCAGGAAACAGTGTCCAAATCATTGATGATTATTCGGATATCCCTGGTCATGTTTTCTACCCGTGCCAGGGGTTTGAGTTGATAATCACGGGACGTTGTTCCTCAGGACTTTCTGAATGGACCTTCCTCACTCAAAACTCCTTCCATCAGTGTGTGGAGCCCCACCTGTCCAGCACTATCATTGCTCATCTCGTATTAACCCGGGATCAGTCAAACATGGAAAGTACCCTTGAAGCTGATGCTCCCATTGTAACAATGGAGAAGTAAATGATAGTGTGTAATACAGCCTGGAAGAAATACATCCCTGCCTAAAGTCAGCAACAGTCACTTGATCTGCATTTGACTTGTGCAAGAACAAGATTAGAAGAATTGAAGATACTGTCAATGTTAAAGAAAAGATTTCAAGGGGCTGGAGAGATGGCTCAGCGGTTAAGAGCATTGCCTGCTCTTCCAAAGGTCCTGAGTTCAATTCCCGGCAACCACATGGTGGCTCACAACCACTTGTAATGAGGTCTGGTGCCCTCTTTTGGCCTGCAGACATACACACAGATAGAATATTGTATACATAACAAATAAATAAATAAATATTAAAGAAAGAAAAGATTTCAACATTAATAAGTTTAAGGATATGGATTTAGACTCACATAAATAAGACCTGGGAATGACTAGCAAGAGCATGCTTAAAAGGCATAGCAGCAATGAGCAGAAGGTCAGAGGATAGACAGGACCCACTGCAGAAAGCAATGCACTGAAAAGGGGGACCCAGTATAACATATGCCTCCTAGCAAACTCATCTAATGACTGTAAAATAACAGAGACCTGTGATACTTAGGCATGAGTCATGCATCCTGAGCCATCTTCATCCAACCTTAGCATATACAAGGGATTTAAAAGTGTCATCGAATGGAATTGAAATGTTGGTGTTTTGTTTTTGTTTTCAAGGTAGAGATTAGATTTCTGATTTGTTTTGCTACTTTTATTTGTACAAAAATATAATGTACATTCTATTGTATGGCTTTAACAGGTTGCTTTTTCTTATACTGAAAACAGTTTTTTTTTCATGCAATATATTCGGATCACAGTTTCCCCTCCTTTCTCTCTTCCTGTTTTAATCCCTTACCTCCCTTTTACCCCCTCATCTGCAGGTATCAACAAAGCATGGCATATCAAGTTGAGGTAGAATTAAGTTCCTCCTCCCGCTTCAGGACTGGGCAAGGACAACCAAGCTTGGAAATAGGTCCCCAAAAGTTAGCTCAAGTGCCAGGGACAGGCACTTATCCCACTGCTAGGGGTCCCAAAAATAGACCAAGCTACACAACTGTCATGCACACACAGAGGGCCTAGATAGGTCCAGTGTAGGCTCGCTAGCTATTGGTTCAGAGTCCATGAGTTCCCAAGAGCCCAGGTTAGTTGTCTCTATGGGTTTCCCCATTATGACCTTGACCTTCCTTCTCAGCTCATACAATCTCTCCTCCCTCTCTTCAACAGGACCCATGGAGCTCAGCCAGTGCTTGGCTGTGGATCTCTGCATCTGCTTTCATCTATTACTGGATAAAGTCTCTCTGATGACAATTAGGGTAGTCACCAATCTGCTTACAGGAGATGGTCAGTTCAGGTACCCTCTCCACTATTGTTAGGAGTCTTAGCTGGGGTTATCCTTGTGGATTCCTGGGAGTTTCCCTGCTGTCAAGTTTCTCCCTAACTCCAAAATGCACCCCCAACATTAAGACATTTCTTTCATTACTCTCCCCTTCCATCCCATCTCTATCCCTCATGCTCCAATCCCTCCAACCCCCACTTTCCTCAGATTTCAACTATTTCGCCTTCCCAAAGAAATCCATGTGTCCATCTTTGGGTCCTCCTTGTTCCCTAGCTTCTCTGGGGCTATGGATTGTATCATCATTATCCTTTGCTTTAGAATTATTGTAAGCCTCTTTATGTTTATTTGGGAATGTATGGTTAAGAACTGGGTGGGACAGAAACTTCCTTCTACAGCTAACTGCTGTGGGATATTAATTTAAGATGTGTTGCATTCTTTTATGTTGCATTAGTTTAATGTTGTGAAGCTGTGGAACTGTGCCTGCCTAAAACATCTGATTGGCCTAATAAAGAGCTGAACGGCCAATAGCCAGGCAGGAGAAAGGATAGGCAGGGCTGATAGGCAGAGAAGATTAATGAAAGGAGAACTCTGACGAGAGGGATCAAGGAGCGAGAAAGAGAAGGAGAGAAAGACTCTAGGGGCCAGTCACCAAAATACACAAGCAAGGCACAGAATCAGAAACAAAGAAAGGTATATATAATAAAGATAAAAGCCCAGAGGCAAAAGCTAAACGGGATAATTTAAGTTAAGAAAAGCTGGCTAGAAATAAGTCAAGCTAAGGCCATCAGGTATACATAAGAAAGAATAAGACCCTGTGTGATTTATGTGGGAGCTGGATAGCAGGTCCCCAAAAGCAAAGAGCCCAAAAGAATAAAGAGTAAAATCAACCAACTTCAGTTAAACTGTGTAGTATCATGAAAAAAGCATGGGATTCATCGAAAATATCTCTGAGTTTAAAAATCCATCAACATGAATTCAGGTAGGTAAAATTATAATATCTGATCTTTAGTTCTTTATAAAAAGTGGAGACAATAATCTATAATTATAATAATACATTATAAGGGCACCATAGGAATGATGTAACACAAGTTATTAATGAATGCCCTAAGTGATGGATTAGCAGATAACAACATACATGTTAGTACATGTGGCTCCCTCTTTTCCTTAGAATGATCCTGCTAGCATCACTCAATACCCAACCAATTCTGGGAAGGCCTCTCTTGGGTATATTCCCAAGAGTGGTATTGCTGGGTCCAGGGGTAGGTTGATCCCGAATTTCCTTCACACATGAATTTCGATCTGTGGGTAAAGTAACATAGAGAAATGGATATATCATATTCTGTGCATGAAACCTTCACTTTCTTGGCTTGAGGAACATCAAGTTCCAGTAGCTAATTCTGCCACAAAAAAAACCACAATTGCTATGCAACACAGGGCATTTGGAAGGAGGGTCAGCAATGCAACTTCCTTGGCCACTGTCTGGGTCGGCAAGTGTTCCATGACTTTTATGCACATTGCATATCATAAGCAAAAAATTCCTGCTAAAAAATATCTGAACTTGAAACAATTGCACTCTTATGGTCCCTATTCCTTTACTCTTTTTTTACAAGCATATGTTGACCTCAAAAGACTCTATCTGGGCCGGGCGGTGGTGGCGCACGCCTTTAATCCCAGCACTCGGGAGGCAGAGGCAGGCGGATCTTTGTGAGTTCGAGACCAGCCTGGTCTACAAGAGCTAGTTCCAGGA
>NC_022023.1:22570800-22610238 GCF_000317375.1 Microtus ochrogaster
AAAAAAAAAAAAAAAAAAAAAAAAAAAAAAGACTCTATCTGGCCTCTCAGTTCCTATTGTCCATAAAATAAAGTAGTTGTATGGGCTTATGATGAATAAAGCATAAGAGATGGGCCAAAATCTTTGTATCTAGCACCAATTTTGGAAATAGAGAGCCAAGTGTTCCATCCAAAACTGGATGCATCATTTGGGTGATTTCAGTCTAGAAACAATAAACCCATCTTCCTGGACAGCAACAGTTGTACAACATATCAACAGATGCAGACAATCAAAAAAAGAATATTCTATTAGTACATGCTATGGTTTGACTCTGAAATGCCCATATGGATTTGTGTGTATGTATGTTCAGTCCCCAGCTGGATGCTGATGATTTTGGAGGGTCTAGAGTCTTGGAGATATACAAGCTGGCCATTATGTCGTCCTTCTTCTGGTTCTGTCTCTGCTTTTGCTTTACCAAGATGTGCACAAGATGAGCCACTGAAAGGCCCACCACCACCACTGATGCAGATATGCAGTTATGCTAGCCAGCATGCTTCTTGTTATGATGACCAGAAACCATAAATGAAAATAAACATTTTTTTCCATTGACTTCTCTCAGGTATTCTGTCACAGTGAGAAGGAAACAGCTGATACCATGGGGCACACAGTATGACTCCTTATAATCCAAG
The DNA here is from genome assembly GCF_000317375.1 of Microtus ochrogaster. NCBI lineage: Eukaryota > Metazoa > Chordata > Mammalia > Rodentia > Cricetidae > Microtus > Microtus ochrogaster. The sequence goes on from NC_022023.1 coordinate 22,571,469, forward strand.
TGCACCCAAGGTAAGATGAAGATGTTCTCTCCCTCTGAAAGACTGGATGACCTCATAGGATGCCAACATGCTGACGTCATCTGAGCCAAGCTAAGGTTTATACTGGCTAGCCATGTCCATTCTCTTAGCTCTCCAGATTTGTGTCACCACCATAATACAAACAGCCAGGGCAGAGTCAATTAGAATTCTGTATCAGCCTCCATCAGAACAGAATGAGAAGCTGTCAGTAGCAAGAGCCTTTATGCTTAAAGCTCATCACCAGTCTTGCCACTAATTTAATAGAGTGGCTTTGGATATCATCTCAGTAACTCCATCTATGCCTATGACTTCAAGATCTAACCCTAATATCCTCAGTCTGACTATCAGATAGCAGCACACCTCTTTATGACCACAGAAAGAATCTCAATATAGGCATCAAGTAAGTAAGGAATTTGTTGTTATTTTGTTTATTAAAGGTATCCTTTTTTTTAAAAGAAAGATTTAGTTACTTTTATTATATGTGCATGAGTGTTTGCCTGCTTGTGTGTGTGCCCACCACATGGATGACTGGTGCTTGTAGAGACAAGAGGGCATTGGATCTTCTGGAACTGGAGTTACAGGTATGGGTGCTGGGAACTGAACCTGGGGCTTCTGTAAGAGCAGCAAATCCTAAACAATGAACTATCTGTCTTACTCCAGTGAAGATTATTTTAAAGCTAGTAGATATTTTCAAATACTTGGAGCTAAGGAAAAACAGAAACAGTCCATTTAGTTCATATTCTTGGAAAACAAGTTTCTAAAAGTTAAATGATTTGTCTGTGCCCCCAGCAAGCTGTGTCATAGCACACAGAAGATTGTACTACTGAAACTCCTCTAGGATATCCTGCTGTAGCCCTGAGTCATGGAGATCCTGTGGCTATTGCTCAGCAGGACCAGGTTGTTCACTCTCTCCAGCAGATGATAGATGGGGTAAATGTTAGGGGGACCAATCCAAGTCCCTGGATGTGGGTCTGAGTGGAAGCTGAGCTGATCAGTCTGGGCTACTGGGGACCATTCCACTCAGGCGAGGTGTGGAGTCAGATCTCTCAGGCCCATGCCATGGGGGTCAGCTCTACTATATCTGTGGTGAGCGGTGGGACCAGCTCTCATGTTGTAGCATCAAGAAAGAGTAGGGCTGACTCAGCAAGGCCTTCAGATGGTTCCTATGGGACCCTGTGGTATCACAGACCATGGACACCAACACAGATTCCAGCTGCAGCAGGACTATGGACCCAAACATGGCCTTTGGAAGCAGCTTTAGCCCAGACATCATCATGGTCCTGGTGGCAGTACAGGCCACCAAGATCAGCACGGCCTTAGAACACTAACATTGTCTCAGGTGGCAGGTCAGACACCAGGCATCTGCACAGCCCTTGGTGGTAACAGCAGCTATGAACATCAACTCAAGACCTTTGCCACTGTAGGTCCATGGACCCAGATATGACCCTAGAAAGCAGACTGGTCCTGGATGCTACCATGGCCCCAGGTGGCACCACATGTCATCCAGATCAGCATGGCCCTCAGATGCCAACACAGCTCTAAGTGGTATCCCAGACCCCTGACATCCCAATAGCCCTTGATGATAACAGGATCCATGGACATCGACTCAGACTCTGCAGTAGGGTCACAGACCTAGACATGGCCCTCAGCAACAGCTGGGGCTTGGATGACAGCATGGCCCCCAAAATGATAATGTCGGCCACTTAGATAGTCATGTCTCCAGTGGCAACATGGTCCCTGAATACCAATATGGCCCCAGGTGCTGACCCAGACCCTTGGCATCCCTGTGGACTTCGGTAACAGTATGAGTAATGGACTCTGGTTGCAGTACGACCATGAACTGGATGTTACCTGGTCCAGGGTGGAAAGCAGGCCCCCTACATCAACTTGTTCCTCACTGCCTTTGTGTCTTCCATTCTGTCTCCTTCCACAGCACATGAACCTTTCTACTTCTCTTTCTCTTCCATTTCTTCACCATCATAAGGACACTTGCCCATGGAGCTGGGTGGACCTGTGGATGCTTTCAGCCAGCATAGAGTGTGAGAACCAGGACATGGGGAAAAGACATCATTATTCAAGTATATCATATACTTTGACTGTATTCATGCCTCTTCCCCACCCCGGCTTCCACCTTCCCTTAAAAACAAATAAACGTACAGAGAAGGACACCAACAGAAGAAACCCATATGACAAAACCAGAAAACATGATCTTTGCATCATAGGCAACAAATAAATGTGTCCTGGAGACCACGGTGTGTGAGCAAGGCCTCATGTGAGATCATGAAGAGTCTTTCTGTGAAATCACAACTTTTCCAAAGAAATCAACTACAAAATTAAAAGTTGAAATCCATGGTCTAAAAACAGAAAATACAGTGTATTCTTGACCAACTCACAAAAGAAGCAAAATAGGGTTGTTATTATTAGCACCTTAATTATTGACTATCTGAATATTAAAATATCCGAACCATAGTATCTGTTGAATCTGTGATAGTATCAACTTTAAGAGACAAAGAGGAAAAGGATAGTTATCGAATGCCCTGAAAGGAGAAAAATTGCCAATAAAAAATGGACATGGGGACTGGAGAGATGGCTCGGCTATTAAAGGCAAGGCTCACAACCACAAAAATGAAGAAGGAAACTAATTGGGTAGAGGGATGGAGGAGGAAAAAATAACATTAAGGACGTTTGAAAAAGCTATCAGGATTCATACTTTTTATTTGCTTAAAAGTATATAGAACACATATAAGTGCATACGTAGACACATATAATATATATAGGCTGTATATAAAACATACACAATTTAAATTAAGTTATACCACTTGGGATGGCAATGTTTTCCTTTTGAGTCATAGACTAACAAAAAATGCCTCCAGAACATTAAATTATAAGCCACCAGTACCAGAGGTGAATAATTATAGTTGTTCATCATTGGTGTCTGAGAGACTCCCAGAGCAAAGTCATTGTTCTTGGTTACCTCCAGGGGTTGCTATTGCTGAAGATACTATGAACTTTGGACTTGGAACTCAGATGACCTGAGCAGGAACTGACTTGAAAGCCTCCTGCCCGAGGTCTAGCTTTCAGAGAACTGGAGAGTGCCATGCAAGCTTCCAAGGGAGAGAAGAAATCAATAGTCCTACCAAACCTCAAAAAAGGCCTACAGTTCATGACTCTGAAAAAGGACACACATGTCAGTGTCCTAGACCCTCAAGTCTCAGTTTACAGAGGCAGTTAGAAAATTTCAATGTCTCCAATGGACCATCCCCTGACAGAAAGTCTTGACATGGAGTCTATCCCTTCATTCTCTAATGGTATCTTGGTCCAAGCATTGATCTTCCAACTATAGCAAAGAAAGGCGTTCCCTCACCAACCATGAATCTGTGTGAATTCTTTACTGTCCCTGTCACTTGTCTGACCATGCTCATCCTTCCACGTAGAAGACCCCTCAGTGAATGTGTACACTGTAAATTTCACGGGGGTTTTGAGTCTAATTGAGTTGAATAGTTGTAGAGATATTCCCTTATTTCTAAATAGTAGTTGCTTAACAAATAATGCAAGACAGTCTTATTTTTGTTAAGAAAAAAAAATAGCTTCTTTGGGATTGGGAGATGACTTAGAGATTAAGAGCACTGGCTGTTCTTACAGAGAACCTAGATTCAATACCCAACACCAACATGTGGCTCCCAACCATCTATAACTTCAGTTCCAGGCTACCTGATAGTGTCTTCTGGCCTCTGTGGGCACCATGGACATTTGTGGTACATAAACATATATAGACACAGCACTCATATACATAAAATAAATAAATATGTTTAAAGCTAGATTCTTCTGCAGATACCTTTCATTACTGCAGGTCAATGGTATTATAAAAAAATTAGCTCTAGAAAAATACATCAATGCATAGTGGGAGACAGGCCAACCTGGCAGGCTTCAGAGGCGGCAATTCCAAATGCACCCCATCTGCACACTGGCAAGACTACGCAGGCAGCCAACAACAAGGGGATTGCCACAGGTTAGGTGTGAAAAAGGGACAAACAGCAGAGTACAGAGGACTTCAGGGTTATAAAATTATTCCGAAATGTGCAGAACGTGTCGCATCAAGAGTGTAGAAACAAGCATGGTGGAGAGCAAGAGTCAAGGTAGGGTCATCAGCCTTAACCTCTGTGCCACTGTGCTGGGGATGCTGATAACAAAGATGAAGGCATGTTGGGCTGGAAGGCACACTTGGAAACCCAGTGTTTTCCACTTCTTTGCTAGAAACCTCACAGGGCTCTGAAAATACAGTTTACTACTTTAAAAGAATAGGTTCAAGATTTTTTTTCCCCTGTTTCCTTCCTTCCTCCACCCACCGTTCTTTCTTCCCCTCATCTTTCTTTTTTCTTAGATAATGAGATAGATTCTGACTTTGTGGCATCTCCAGCTTCAATCTTATGATTCTTTTACCTCAGCTCCATGAGTGTTGGATTATAGGTGTGTACCCAGTAGCAGGGCCTGAGAAGAAATAACGGCCCAAGAGGCAGCACTGGGCATAGGAAATTCTCCCCTTTCCTGGTACTCAACATCGTGGCATTTTTCCTCAGACAAGAATGGCTGCTAGTGGGTGAACAATGTCCCTAAGTCATTGTGGGCGCCATCACCCTGCCGGGTAGGCCACAGCTCTGCTTTAGCATTCCCGGGGCTCTTTAGCTGATCTATCCGTTGATAAGGGAGCTTTCCAGAAGTCTTGGCTGAAGCATCTGGCTGCCTGGATCAAGTGTTCTGGCCATTTAACATCACACAGTAAGGAACCCCAGCATCTGGCTGGAGTCTCTAGGGATGGTAAACAGTGCAAGGTGAAGTCTGAAGTAGGCCCTGAGGAAGACAATCCATCCATCACCTTCAGTAAATGGAGGGAGGGGCCTCGGCAAAGCCTAGTGACAGTGAGCAGTTCTCCAGAATCTATGGAAGCAGGGCTTGGTTGAGAGCCTTTTGTCCTCCATCAAATTGATGTTTTATTAGTCAGCCTCCAGCTGCAGCTCCTTAAGATAGATTAATATGGAGTTCATCGTTCCCCTGGAACCTGAAGAACGGGACTGGCGATGTCAGAGCCAAACACATGCCCAGTGCTCCTGAGGCCCCGTAGGAAAGCTCTGCCCAAGGTATCTGTGTACGCTCTGCTCGTCTTTGGGGCAGTTGCCTTTCCGCAAAGCCTGATGAGACTAAAGCATCTGGGAGATCTCTGGTACCCACCACCTGGAAAGTAGGAACAAGAGTTTACAGTTCAGAGATTGATAGTAACTGCACACGATAGCCCATTCCATCGACTCAGCCGCTTTCGAGAGGACCCTCTTCCTAAGAAAAGCATCACAGCCAGGGGAGAAGCAGGAGACAAGTTTCCAGGAAGGAGGCCTATAAGAGAGCTAATGATTCCCAAATAACGGGTAAGGAGGTGCATATGGCGCAGACACTGACCAACATAAGACAGGAGCTGGTCCTGAGGAAAAGCCCTCAAAATTGTCTTCCTTACCCATTATCAGGAGCCAGCTCTGGAGCAAAACAATTGCTGCAACTGATAGTCATATCAACTATAATTCTCTCCCCCAAAAGACAGAACCTTGAGATGTCTGTCCAGCTGGCTAGAATGCCAAGGAACACAGATACTGTGTGAGCCCTGCTCCCCAAGGTTAGGTTCCTAATTCCTGCAAGGCAGTCATAACCCTGAAACCTATATTCAAAATGATCTCCTCTGTTCCCACTTCCCGTGTGGAAAGAATCAGCCTCTGTCGCAGAAGTCCTGAGAAACAAGACTGTGAACCCAAGTTTTCTGATGGACGCCCACAGGAGGAGCTCAGGCTGAGTCTGCCTTCACAGTGCTCCCTCGCCTCGCTCAGAGCAGAACTTGGATCACTCCCAGGAAGGGCTGGTGATGGAGTGGGACATTTTCCATTTGGAGAGGTGACTTTTATTATTATTACAGGCTTTTGTCAGTATTACAGAAATTGGGGGGAAGAAAAAAGAAAAAGGACTAATCACAGATGCTATTTACCAAACCACATTAGTCAAAATATTGCATTTTAAAACCCCTTAAGTTGTTATACATCATCATATAAGTCATCACCAAATGGTAATACAGATCCTGGAGAGTTATGTCGACAAGGAATTTGTCAGGCGAAGTGCTGGAGAATTTACCTCTGCTCATATATCTGCAGTCATATCCTCCAAAGAAATTAACATATCATAATGCTAATATTTCAAGGTAATGTTTTCTCATGAGGATGCCATATTTTATCTGCTAATATCATCTGTGTAAAAACTATTCAATTACAGTATCAAGCTGTGTATGATTAATATTGATATCAGCGTAGCCACGGTGACTTCGCAAGGCGCAAGAGCCACCCCGTCAACTCCGCAGTCAGCCTGGGACAAAGCATTAACTCGTTTCTTTCAAGGAACTCGAATGTAAGAAAGTTTGAGATTTACTCCAAAGGAGGAAATCAAGAGAGCCCCTGAAAGACAGAAGTCTTTTACTATGGATTGGGAAGATTTGGCATCATACTGAGTCTTAAAGACAGGGCAGGAGTAGGTAGCTAGGAAGATCCTGAGGTGCGAAGGGGTAGCGTGGCAAGCTGTAAAATACACGGGGATATGAGTAGGCTGTAAATATTATACCCAGGTACTACCATAGAAATGTCCAGTTGTCTGTCTTCCCTTGTTGCCTATTTCCTTGAGAGAGAGAGAGAGAGAGCGAGAGAGAGAGAGAGAGAGAGAGAGAGAGAGAGAGAGAGAGAGAGAGAGAGTTGGGTGCAAGGGGCCTAGGGAGATAGGCATGGGATATGCTCCTCAATCTCCAGCTTATTCATTGAGATGTGGCCTCTCACCAAACCTGGAGCTCACTAGCTCAGACAGACTGGCTAACCCAGTGACTCCTCCCCAGCACTGAGATTACAAGTACAAGCTGCTATGCCTCGCGTCTTTACTGGATGCTAAGGAACCAACGGGTCCTTACGCTTGAGTAGCAAGCTGCTCACTAGCTAAGCCATCCCATTTAATTGCAACTACAATTTATCCAAGATGTGTCTGAGGGTCTGAGTTATCTGGAGAGTCAGAGCTCTGAACTCTAGTAAATAGGAGAGTTTACCAGTAAGAGGCTTGGCTTTGCTTTACAGCTACCTAGGACCATTGCCAGTAACCAGCTCTCTTGCACAGCTATGCCACCGGGCTTGAGAATGTGGCCTCTATAGTCTTGGTTTTGAGGAAGCTTTTAATATGCAAGACCCAGACTCAGAAAGATCACTGAGAGCTGCTCCCCCTCATATGCAGATATAGCTCCTAATTATTAAATATGGAATTTTAGATGAGCAGAGATCCGAAAACTAGAAAAGGAATTAGAAGATTTAAAAAAAAAGAAGCCTTTAGAAGAGGGGCTAGAGAAGGGTGTAGAATACAATTGATATGGAACTGCAAATCAGAAGGACCGAGGGTGGAAGGGTACAGTGGAGGTGGGGTGGTAGGGAGAAGAAGGAACAGAGATAAGATACAAAGTATAAATGAAAATACCAGAGGGAAACCTGCTACTTTTGTATGTTAACTTTAAAAGACGTTATGAGATTTCTTTTTCCTCGCTGAAGGGTCTGAAGGATGGTTGAGTATCAGAATCAGATAAAATAACTTTATAACTTCATTGAGAGCCGACACTATAATCTCAGAGTGTGCCACACCAGTGGGGACTACGTAGCTTTAGACATTAACTTGTAATTTGCTACTTTGCCATGCAGGAAGGGCATAGTAGTGTAATATGTTGAGCCTAGCTTTCTACATATAATGTCTGTGGTGGTTTAAATGAGGAATGGTCTTCGGAGACTCAGGAATATGAATACTTGGTCCTAGCCGTTGGCACTATTTGGGAAATTTAAGGTGTGGCCTTGCTGGAGGAAGTACGTCACGGGGTGGGGGCAGGCTTTGAGAGGATGTATCCTTGCCCCATGTTCAGCTCACTGTCTCTGCTTCCTGATTTGAGCTCCCAGCTTCTGAGTCCTACCTCCATGCCTGCCACTTACTGCCATGCTTCCCACCTTGATGGAATTTCATCCCTTTGGAACCAAAAACCCAAAGAAACTCTTTCTCCCATATGTTGATTTTGGTCACTGTGTTCTGTCACAGCAACAGAAAGGCAACCAATACATTCTTTAAACTGAAGTTGGACTTTGGTGTGGCTTACACTACCCATATCTGGTTCTAGTCTACAAGATAGAGATGGAAAAGCCACACCTTGGGTGGAAGATGTATCTCAGTAGCAGATTGTTCACCTAGCTTGGACAAGGCTCTGGCTTGAAGCCCTAGTATCCAAGGATGGATCAAATGCTTATACTTTACTCCTTGCTTTTTTCCATCTCTAAGTTTTGACAAACATGAATTGAATTACAATTGATGGATGAGATAAAAAATAAAAAAATAACTCTTGGGAAGAGACATGAGGGATATCTGAGAGATTGTGGGGCTTGGATTGCTCAAAATGCACTGTATACATGTATAGAACTTAAAATGAATAAGTGTAAATTAAAATTATAATAATTCAGTTCGAAATAATCTCTGCATACATACACTTGGTAGATGTCTAAGTGTCTTTATGAAGCACTACTTAAATCAACTGCAAACAAGAAGATGCTCTATTATCAAATATCTTTCCAGTGTTGATTAGAGCAGCAATGAAGAGATAAATCAATAAATAGCCAGACTGACAAAATGAGGACAAAGCAAATCCCCTTTCTGAGAAATGAGAATTCTGACAAACGCAAGCTACAGTCTGTGAAAATCAGTCAAAAAATGCCTCATAACTTAAGAAACACTTGTTCAAGGAAAACTCCAAACAGAAAAGAAAAATTCCCAGAACTCAGAGAGAACTGTCACTTTCGTCGTAACTGCTCAGGTCCACTGTGCCACAACACATCAGTCCCGAAAACTCTAATTCTGGCAGAGAATTACTCCCACAGAATGGAGTGTAGAAGACCTTCATTTTACTATCAAACAAAAAGGAAAGATTACTGGTGTAGATAGAATGTGTATGCATCTTAATTAGAAAAATCTGAGGTTAAAAGGTAATACTGACTTTCATTTTATTCTATTTTTGGTATGGTGTGTGTGTGTGTGTGTGTGTATGCATATGTGTGTGTAAAGTGTAAGTAGATTGAAATCACATAAAATGGAGTCTTTACCCAGAAAAATCATATGAAATTCAACAACAATCAAAATTTGAAGATCTCCCAAATTGTTCCTAATCATTTATGTAAGTAATAAAGAAAGAAAGAAAAATAGACATCATAAAAGAAATCAGACAATAGCCTTATCTACCAGTACCCTGAGAACTGTGATAATGACCCTGCCAGGAAGACATGTACACTGCTGTAATAATGGCATGGATGTTAAGAAGACAACCAATTGCTTTCTTATTAGAGTTCAGGGCAGCTTCAAAGGGGAGAACTGACACCCAGTACTGCAAACCTGGTCAAGAGCACTGTCTGAGGAGGCAAGAGTTGCTTTGCTAAACATACATGTTGTCAAATGACCTTCTAAATAGTCATTTATATTCATAAGTAAGTGCTACTCTTCATCTTTCTCAGTGGAACTTACTGTACTGGGCTGTGGTTAATGCAGAGTCAGTACCAAGAAGTGATGGTATGTCCTGGTCCCATACGAAACAGTAGTATTACTCACTCCAAGGCTCAGGGTAGGTAGACAAAAAACAGATAGGGAAGCATTGGAAAGCCAAAGAATGAGAGGCGGGATCTAAAATTCTATCTTTTGAACTTCATGTAGCCCTTATTTTCATAAACTCACTGCACCTGTGGTTACCAACAAATGACCCACACAATGTAGGGCTTGCGAGCGTTTCATCATGAAAGAAGTAAGAGCTCATATAGAGCCACTCCTTTCTGAGGAATGATTGGTCGTTAATGGTTGCTCAGGAAGGGGAAGCCATTGTCTTCAGTGGACTAGCCAAAGAGAAGCTGTCCATGCCCCAGTAAATAGCTTCCTGCCTATGCTTATGCAAGTACTCCAAATCAACCTCAGCGGATCACACACACACACACACACACACACACACACACACACACACACACACACACGACAATAGGCTTCATGGGGACTTGTTCAGAATAAGGAGGTTTTTAATGGGAGGAGAATGGACAAGACAGGGTAAAGGAGAAAAACAACTAAAATCCATTATGTATGTATATGAAATTCTCAATGAATAAAAAAAAGAACTTTTAAACTACCGTCAAAGAGACCAATAACATAAAATATAAAAATATATCAGAGTCAACTGCAGTAGGCCTTAGGAGTAAATATATAGGTTTTAAATATTTCACTAGAAGAAAAGGTCATAGGTCAATGATTAAGTTGACATTATAACCACCTAGAAAAAGTTAACATAGTGAGTCACAGCCACAAGGAACAAGGAAATTATGAAGAAAAAAATCTGTGTAGTAGAAAACAGGAACTAAAATAAAACATTTGCTCTTTGAAAAGACCGTCAAAATTGACAACATTTTTAACTAGACTATACAATAAAAATTAGAAGTAAAAATAAGAAACAAAGAGGAAGCCTCTCTGCTTCTCCTGTAAAAATTAAAAGAAAGAGAGGCATTCTCTGAAAACTTCATGATAACAGAGCAAACAACTGTGATAGAAAGTGCAGGGTTGCTGTGGAGACACAAAATCTGGAACTATTTCCAACAGAAACCAAAAATATGAATAGACTCCCAAAGAATTAAATTTTAAAAAATTCTTTTTACATGAAGAACATTGAAAGTTCAGATAGCTGTACTGAAAAAAATCAATCATTTAAGGAATTCTATCATTAAAAAATCATACTATCAACTCTTCGAAGTAGGTATTTCAGGCCATGTGACAGATGAATGGCTGATGGAGGCAGGAAAAGTTGATCATGTAAGTCACTGTCTACAAAGGTAAATTAATTTTACAGTAAGGTCCATCACACCCCATTGAGACAGTTGCTCTCAAAAGACTGACAAGAGCTGGTGTCTCAGAGGTCACAGAGAAACTGGAAACTTTCAGTGCTGCCAGATCAATTAGCAACATATTGGGAAATAATTGATGCTAAAAGGCAAAGACGAAACACCTATAAATTTACCATATGACCTGCCAATATGGAATTTTTACAGATCTGTTCAACAGAAATGCCTACATAAACATTTATAAACAAATTTCATAGCAATGCGACTTATAATAAGCCCCAAATGGAAACAAAATGAATGCCTGTCTACTGATAAAAAAGATAAAGAAAATGTTTCTAGAATAGAATAATCTTTAGTCTGGCCTGGAGATGCAGTTCAACTGGCAGAGTGCTTGCCCAGCATGCTCAAGGCCCCTGTCAGATCCTCAGCACCACACATGCTAGGCCTAGAGGTGCATGTACTATGTCTTAGAGTTTCTGTTGTGTGAAGAGACGCCATGACCATAGAAACTCTTATAAAGGAAACATTTAATTGGAGGGAGTGGCTCGCTTACAGTTCTGAGGTTTAGTCCATTAATGTCATGGCGAGAAGCAAGGCAGCTTGCAGGCAGACAAAGTGCTGGAGCTGAGAATCCTTACATCTTGATCCAAAGACAAAAGGAAGTGAACCGTCTCACTGGGTGTGACTTAAGCATATGTGAGACCTGAGACTTCACCTCCACAGTGACACACTGCCTCCAAGACCACACCTACTCCAACAAGACCATCCCTCCTAATAGCGTCACTCCCTTTGGTGGCCATTGCTTTTCAAACTATCACACTCTGGTACTAGATAGGTAGAGACAGGAAGATCAAAGGTTTAGGGTCATCCTAGGCTATCCTAGAATATATGTGACTGTATCTCAAAAAAAAAAAAAGAATAAATTGCAGTCTGAGGTCTGGAATATGTTGAAATACCCAAATAAAGCACTATACAGCGAAGCTAACAGAAAAGCCACAAAAGAGAGCTCCCCCACCATGACTTCCTTTAATTTCCTTTAATTTATTAAAAAATCTAGGGAAGACAGTTTTACAGGAGCAGAAACCTAATGATTGAAAGTTTGTCTGTTTAGTGGCACCCGTGATAGACTGACTTTAAATGGGTTCTCTGGAACGTCTGGGTGGGATGGAGACACTCTTAATCCTTTACGTTATCAAAAGTCATCAAAATTAGTCACTTAAAGTTTGTTAAAAATATATTCTATAAATAATACTAAAATAACGCCCTGGAAACACCAATCAAAAGGAATGATTTTGCTGCTTTGCACTACAGCAGAGACAGACTGTTAGCTGTTCACAAATGGCCCTGCCTCAAACAACATGACACACAGAGATGTCAGGCATTTTGCTCTGTTTTCTGTTTGGATTTTCTGTTGTTTTGCTCTGCAGCACTGAGATCTAAGCCAAGCTGGGCAAGCCCTCTCTCACTGCCTTACACCTCCAGGCAATACACATAGTTTTGGAAGTGTACAGTCTTTCTTTTTTATTTTTTATTGATCCAGAACATGTAAATTAGTTCCTGTTTGACGAGATGACTGAGATTACTTTAAAAATACAGAGTCAGGATTCATCTGACCCCTGGTTCTCCTGTATGTCATGTGACCACTTCAGTCAACAAAATGTGAGCAGAAGTTTGTCAGTTATTGCTGAGAAGTCTGAAAAAGCCTTCGTGAAATTCTCTAAGCTTTAAAAAAAAAAACCAATATATTTAATTTTGAGATTATAATATAGTTACATATTTTCCTGTTTCTTCCCCCCCCCCAAATTCTCCCATTAACCTTTCGTTAGCTTTCAAATTCATAGCCTCCCTTCTATTAGTTGTTGCTGCATATATATGTATAAGGTCATATATATGTATATATACATATATATATATATTCTTAAATACCTAAATACAACCTGCTTAAGTCTGAATAATGCTACTTTTATGGATGTTTTCTGGGCTGAGCATTTGGCATTAGATAACCAATTGGTGTGCCCTTCCCTGGGGAAGATTATTTCTCCCAATCTCAGCAATCCTCAGTTGCAGTTCTTTGCACAGGGCTGAGGTCTCAAGGAGTCTTCCCAGGCCATAAGAACATGTCTGTTGTTGCTGTCCTTGTTCGGGTCATTTTAGCCAGCAATGTTGATGAGACTTGATGGGTGTAGCTTCTGACATTACTAGGCGACACAATCTCATGGTAAACTGGCTGGTCTTTTGACTCTTATAATCTTACTGCCCCATTTTTTTTTCAAAGATCCCTGATACTTATCTGTAGGAGTTGTGTTGTGGATGTGGGATTTGTGTTGGAAATGTAACCAACAGCTCCCTAATTGGACTTAGGGCCTGATCAACAAGAGGGAGATCATGCCTGGTCCTAAAAGCCTTGCCAACTATCCAGGACTAGCGAAGCCATGGATCTTGGAGGAGATGCTACAACTGCCACTTTCCTAATGCAGTGTCATCCCTAACTGCTTTCTAAATACTTCTTCTTGTGCTTACAGTTAGGTGTAGCCCTCACCCAGCATCAAGGAAACTTTCTTTGCGATAGACAGAAAGAATTAGAGACCATCACAACCAAAGTGGGGACACCAAGCCTTCTCCTCTGTTTTGCAATCAGGATAGAACCTTAGTCCATGGGGCCCTCTGAGAAGCTATGACTTTGCTTCTTGGACATAAAGCACAGAGAGGAATGTCTTTATTTTTGCAGGCTATTGAAATTATTGAGTACATTGTTACATAGCGTATAGCATCCTCTTCTGAACCACATCTCCTTCAAATTCAGCCAAATAGTATTCAGAATATAAGAATAATAGAAGGAATATGAGAAACTCATTTTTTGACCCAAGACCCTCAAACCATGTCTCCATTGCAGGCAATGTACTTTAATTACTTGTGAGCAGACTATAAATAACTACCACACACATGCATGTGCACATGTGCACACACAGACACTTACTTCTTCACATTTAGACAACTTAATTACATCTCTCTGATAAGTCACAAAAAAATATGTGCAATTTGGCATTGGAGGAAAGTAAAATGTTAGGAGCATCCATGCCAAGTGTTCTGGTTGCATTCTGACACAGATTATATCCTTGGCTCTAAAATAGCCCAGATTCCTAGAGCTTGGTTATTCCAAAACAATGTGGGTCAGAGATTCCCTGTGGGTCCAGGTGGCAGGCAATAATCCTATGTCTGTAAGTCTTACTTGGGGAAAATAGAGCAGAGTGGATGTGGCTAATGATAGCAGCTAAGCCACACTTGAGTCAACAAAATATAAGCCCAGGGAATATTGAGCAAAGTCGGCATGCCCAGGGGAGCCAGACAGCTCACCTCCAGAGCAGAGCGGGAATACAGGCAGCACTTAGAGATGTAACAAGCAACCCGAGGGATCCACTAGTGAAATAAGCCCACACATCCACTTCGTCCAAACACACCTATGAATTTAGCAGCATGTTGATACAGTCCAGTCGCTTATACGACAGCACAATTCAATCAAAATGGACAAATTAGTGGTTCTTGTACGGACTCAGAGGAGCCTGGGCACAAAATCTGGGAGCTGTAGAATGCCTGTCCAAATGAGCACCGAGAGATTGTGTTTTGAATGAAGGCACAGCACATAAAGAGATGAATGAGAGAGGAGGAAATGGCTGTGCAGTAGAGGGACCCAACCTGGTAATGTACTGCACATCTCAAAGCAGCTAGAAGGGCTATTGAGTGTCTCTCCCTAAAGAATCGATAAATGTTTTAGAAGAGAGACAGATTTCACTTCATTTACATATTTTACAGTGTATCTATGTATTGAAACATCATGTGCTGTTCCACTCACTTGGATGTTGTTTATGCTTGTAAGTATAAGCTACAAAGCAGGGCTGACAAGATGGATCAGTGGGGAAACACACCTGCTGCCAAGCATGACATCCTAGGTTCGATTCCTGTGATCCACAAGCAAAAGGAGAGAGCATGGGCTCTGGAATGGTTACCTCTGACCTACACTTATGTACTGTAGTATGCACCACTCAATCAATCAATCATCAATTAATCAAGGGAAATATATTTTAAAATAAAAATTTAACATCAGAGCTTGACCCTAGCATGCTCAAGGCTCTAGACTAAGTAAATAAATAAATACTAATTTTTTAAAGTATTACACAGATGATAGATTTTATTGGAGGTGTTACTCTCAACCCCACCTTTCTACGAGCTCAGCCTAACTGCAATATTTGGGCGATTAAGGAGCAATGAAAAGGGAACACAGTGTTGAAAAGAAAAACAATTCAACATCGTTGTGTGTGTTGGGGGAATACGTGTGTTTGTGAGCATGCATGCCAGAGATCTGGGTCAGATGTCATTCTCAACCACTCTCTACTTTATTTCTTGGAGCAAGGCCCTCTCCAAAATTAAAGCTTGCCAGTTTATCTAGGCTGATGGCTCAGGAAGGCCCTGGGGTCTACTTGTCTCTACCTCGAAAACTCTAGGATTACAAGTGTTTCCTGGGACACCTGGTTTTTATACGGGCGCTGGGATTTGAACTTGGGTCCCCATGCTTGTGCAGAGTGATTTCTCCACTGGGTCATCTCTGTAGCCCAGCAGGGAAATCTACAGCATTTGCTCTCACTGCTGCTGTTCCGACATGATGGCTCTTCCCAAGAACAGAGTCCTGACCTCCTCTCGCTCTTCATTTTATGCAGCTTTCCACACAACTCTGCATTGTTGTTAGGGTTTATGTGTAGTTTTTACTTCCTAAAATTCATGGTAGGTCTTGGCCCTTTAAGAAGTGTTTTGTATCGGGAAGAGATGAAAGGAATTTGCATAAGGCACAGTTTATTATTTTCAGAACATGTCTGTATAAAGGGAGCATGGCTCCTCCCCTTCCTTCTCTCCTGCCTTTCTTCCATGCCTGGAAAAGCAGGCACCCCTCATTAGATGGGGTGTCTGATCTTGAATTTCCAACCCTTGGAAGTGTGAGACCAAATCAACCTGTGTGGCTCATGAATTACTCAACTCGGGTTCTTTATTATAGCAACAGGAAACACACTGCGGCAGAGATAGGCTACCCTCATGTTACTTATGGACAGTGATACAGACAGATGGGCGGCTTCGCATAAAGACCCAGGTGCCCCCTGGCCAAGAGTATGCACCAGTGCATCTGAGGATTTGTCTTGAGGCAACATTGCAACAGATAAAAGTGATTGCCATCCAGCCTGATGACCTGAGTTCAATTCCAAGGAACCACAGGCTTGAAGAGGATAACTGATTCCAAGACATCCTCTGCCCTCACACATTCACTTTGGTGAATGCACTCACACACACACACACACACACACACACACACACACACACACCAAGAAATCAATGAAATGAAATAAACCAAAAAAAAAATGTTAAGGAAAAAGATCTTACAAAATTGTCCTGTGTTTTCCCAGAGCGCACCCCATCAAAGCTGAACTGGTCCTACTGGAGAGGGTCTGCTTTCCAGTTCTTCCATCATCCATACTGCTGTAGATTTGCTCACAGCCTGGTTGGACATGATGGTATTGAGTTTGAGCCTTTTGGTTCAAATAACATTGATGCGATACCATGAGGCGTGCTATGAGAAAAAGATCTACCCAACCTAGGCGTGAGTGAAGGTTTGACCTAGGTCTCTCCTTGCTATGTGGAATGCCTAAATACTACTGAGAGTATCCATTGCCTCCATTTGTTAACCACCAGCAGTGATAACCAAAATCATCAGATATTGCCAAATGTCCTTGGGGAATCCAAACGTAGTGAAATAAATGGTGCAATACATACCTCTTTCAGCTTTTGATGATTTCCTGGAGAGGAAGAGATCTCTTCATAGGTTGTGTCTCCAAGACAAAGGGTGTGCAAGGGAGAGACCTTCAGGTAACAGTTAAGATTAGCTCAAGAAGTCTAGATGATGTGGTGATATCTAGGAAGGAGCTGTATTTCCCAGTAAAGCAATGCCTAGAGGAAGCTATGGAGGAGAAAATAAAATAAAGACTGCCGATTTGTCTCCAGCCATTTGATTGGGCTCAAGAGAGGAGGAGGCACATTCCAATGGACAGAGAGGAAGAAGGGAGGGAAAGGAGGGAGAGAGGGATGAAAGAAAGAAAGGAAGGAAGGAGAGAGGGAGGGAAGAAAAGGAGGCAAGGGGAGATAGAGAAAGATTTAAAGGAAAGAAATGACAATGATTCTCTATCATAAGCTCCTTTTGAGCAGATTGTAAAATATAATTTGAGTGAAATTAGTTTGCAAAGAGCACACAGAACACTAAGCATGGCTGTTACGCAGTGGGAAGAGTTATCCTAGAAGATGGCATTTCCACTTGGATCCATACTGTCCGTGTGTTGGTGCTGGTGACAGTTTCAGGATTTCCTCTTAAGTCATCACAACATGGCATTTCTGGAGTTCTGTCCCATCCCACAAGCTCACAGTGCAATTGGATCTTTGGGCAGTGACACCTGGATTCATGGACGGCATGCTATGTCATCAGGAAAAAAAAAAAAGTTTACCTTGATTCAACATTCATTTATTCAGCCAACACATTTATTGGCTTTCTGATAAGGTGGTAGAGAACCAAAATGGAGCACATTCTCGTGGGTTCTATGAAACTCTCCTTCCAGATGGAAGTATCTTAATTAAGGACTAATTCTTTAATTCATTCATTAATAAATTCTAATTGTCTACAACTAATAGATCCAAGTGTTCGCCTTACTCCTATAGCCTACGGGGCTATGTTACAAGTGACTTTTTGCCATTTGTTTTTGGTTTGAATTGTCTTTTAACAACTCAGGATAAACTCAAACTCAGGACTGCCCCCCTCCGCAGCCTCACCCTCCTGAGTGATGGGATTATAGACAGGTGTATCCTACAATATCTGGCTCCCTTGTTTTTGTATAATGAATAAAATCACATTCGATTAGATATCCTAGGGCTGATGTGAAAGAGCTTGGAGTCTTCCTGCGGCTATGAATCACAGGCACAAGGTGGCATTTTTAACATGGATCTTTGAGAAGAGTGAACTGGAAAGAAATCGAACCAGATCCCAATTTCCCACAGTTTAAAATCTTTGCTGCAATTTCATTCCGTGCCAGGTACATTCACGACCCGCTGCCTTCGCCTTGCTACGACCCCATGAGCTCAGCAGAGACCCATCAACTCTAACGTGAGAGTTCAAAGTCTGGACTTCAGAAACTGGAACTTTATGTTTGTCAACACGATGCCCCCCAAGTGAAGAATCCTACACCTGACTCCATGTGACCAATCACAGTCAAAACACAGACATGCAAAACATACCGCATGAAATTACTTTCAGGCTCTGTGGAGAAGATGCATATGAAATATAAACGACTTCAATTTTTAAAATGTATCTTATCCTCAAAGTACCTCTATATAGCTACACAGATATTCCTAAATCTGAAAAATACCTGAAATCGAAAACAAAGTTTATTCCAAGCATTTCAGATAAAGATGATTCACCTGCATTGATTTTTTTCACTTAAGATACTAGAATATTAAACATTAAAGAATGCAATATGGCTGGCTGGTTTACTGCTGCGTGCCGGAGACTGATGTAAACAAAGTGTTGAATTCAACTTCAAATCCACGGCCTTCCCATAATCCACTGCTCTCTGCCCTGGACCACACATCTGGGTAGTAGTTGTATCTGGGAAAGGAACGGGCTTAAAGACAGGACAGGTGCAAGCAGAGAAGCCTCCTACCCTCCCACCAGGGCTGCCTGCTTTCCTGTTTTAGATCAGCTGTGAATCCTGCAAGAGGCGTTAAGACTCTGCAGGCAGCCTGCTTTTCATCACGATACCAACCAAGAAAGTGTGTTCAAGCCCTCCCAAGTCTCTCAGCCTCATGCCTGATTTCCTGATACCGAACAACCTACTTCTTGCTGCTACGCTAGGGGATTCAGTTTTGTCCTTCCTGCTGCTCTTCTCATTTTAATTTCTGCTCTGTAGCATGCTTTATCACTGGGGGGGGGGGTACAGGAGGGGCTCAGTCTCGGCCGTGCTTCATGCAACTCTCCATTATCAAATACACGTCTTGTTCCCACTCCTGGCTACTTGGGGAGATGCTGGCTGATTCCTCAGCTTAAACCCGCGGCACTTCAAAACACGGTTCTGTCTTCACTAGAGCGGAGACTTGGCACCTGGCCACGACCGGGGAGCTGAGATTTGCTCTTGAGTCCCAATGCAATCATGTACTGTCCGACTCTCGGTGCTCCCAAGTTTTTAAAGTGTTTTCCAAAGCCCTCTGTGTTGCCAGAATGACAATTGACTCAAGATAGCCGGGGCCACTCAGGTGCGGAGAAATGCTGTCTGGCGCAGCAGAATGACTGGGGGAGGAATGTATCCACGGGACCAGAAAGGCACAGAGAGCAAAGGCCCCCAGTAAGGAGAGGGGAGAGGCCACAGGTCTCCAGCGCTAGGCTCATCAAGTCTTCCTCCTGCAGGGACACCAGGCTCCAGAAGTGTGTCGGGAATCTCCCAGGACACCATGGGCACCAACAGGAGATTCTCTAGTTGACTGTATTTGCTACTTGTCCTCTCGTCATGACGAAATACCTTATGAAAGCAACTTAAGGAGGAAGGGTTTATTTGGGCTCACGGTTTGAGAGAATAAAATCCATCGAGGCAGGAGATAAAACTTGGTAACAGGAATATCAAGCAGCTGGTCACATTGCCTGAAGAAGCGGAGAGAGATAAAGGCTGGTATTCATCTGGCTTCTTTCTCCATTTTTTTCCTTTTAGTTTAGTCTAGGATCTCAGCCAGTGAAAAGGTACCGCCCACATTCAAGGAGGGAGGGTCTTTCTCCTTTCCTTTAACTTTACCAGAAACGACCTCATAGGCGCACCCAGAGGCGTGTCTCTCAGGTGATGATGAATCCAGCCAAGGTGACAATGGACGTTAACCCTCATGCCGCCATTCACCCTGTAAGTGTGACCTGACATGCCTGAGTCATGGGCTGAAGGCACCAGGTAGGAAGATGCCAGTGCCTAGCCTTGAGAAGACTGCTTTGTCAGAGGAGAGAAACAAGGACAGAACAATGAGTTATTCCAATTACGAGAAGACAGTATTATATGCAGTAGACACAGATTTGACTTGTATACGTGTGTCTCCACCAGTGTGGTTAAGGATAAGAGAGATAAGGAGCCATTGGGCGTGTACAGAAGGGCCTGGGCAGCAATGAGAGAGCAAACCACAGGCATCTGGCTGCCTGGAGGTCAATGGATGAGTCTTACCACCTGAACCTCAAGCGCACTAAGCCCTGACTTTGCTGAATGAGTCCCGCAAGACCCATGGATCAGTTGGATACGAGGCTTCTGGGGAATACACAGGGGGAAGATGACAGCTGGTCTCTGTCTCATGGACTTGAGGAAAGTAACAAGGAAAGGAGTGTCAGGCAAGGCCGAATGATAAGGTGTGTTCTTGGCTAACCAGGTGGCCCACCGCTTCCAACAAAGCCTGGAAATCTAATCTAGGTCAGCAAGGGAATTAAGGAAGAACAGACACACGGATTCACACGCAGAAAAACTGGGGGTGGGGTGGGAGAGCTCACGCTGCTGAAGAAACACAAAATAGGCAGCGACCCAGAACCTTGGCACATTTAGGAGCTGTATCAAAAGGAGAAGGGATTAACCAATCTCTGTAGAAGGTTCCTGCAGGGGAATAATCTCAAGATGCAGTCGTTGGCAAGGAGGAAACTGCAATGCTAGTTTTTGCACAGACTGCCAGCATCCACACTTAGACTAGACAAAGGCCTTGCTTGTTCTGAGCCTCACGCTTATGGGCAAAAGATTGCCACTCTTGTCAGGCTGAGGCGCTGATCCTTGGCTTTGCTATACCCATGTCAACAATGTACCATCATTCAAGACTTCATCTGCTCTATATACATTCATTCAGAGTTTCCTCAGCTCCCCACACAGGTGACTTTAGAGGATGCTGGGCAGGCAGCTATGTGCTTTCTTGAGGTACTGGGCTTCCAAACTATAAACCTGGGAATGACAGCAACAGAGAACACTACCTTGGATTTCTCAGTGAATAGAGATTCCAAGACGTATGTCCTCGGTGTAAGATGGGGCTCCAAAAAGTCCAATATCCCAAAAAGTAAGAGGTGCTGCAAGACACAGAAAGCAGAAGGGGGAGAGGGGAACCAGGGTTCCCCTCCAGAAGAGGGACATATGGTCAACACCTGAGTGTTCCCCCCGCCCAGTGATCAAATGAGCCCAGTGCGGGTGGTAACCAGTGCCCGAGACATGTCAATAGTATTGGTTAGGTTCTTAGTTAGTGTAGGTGCAGATAGGAACAAGCAACAGGTTAGATGCTCTGTGTCCTAGAGGAGTGGTGGTGGGGCGAGGGGGCGGGGGTGATTATGGTTCTTTTCTTCTCATCAATTGGAAACTCTGCTTTATTCTGATCTAAAAATACATGCAGAGAGCAGACCACCAAAGGCAGACCTTCTAAGCACAGAGAGCCACTGCCAGGGATTGCTACACACCAGACCGCTCCAACCAGTTTCATGGCCTGAAGGTATGACCCACTTAGAGACTAGGAGGGGTGGGCCTGTGTGAGGGAGGGGAGTTCATTTCCTTCCCAGATTCACAGTTTGTGTCACAGTTTGGGGCAGATCTACCAATAAAATAGCATGAGTTGGATTCTCCGACTTGTAAGGGTTTGGAACATTGAACTGTGCCACCCCCAGGAAAATCTAAAGATAAGATGAAGAAAAGTAAGCAAGCCCCATATTGTGAATTCTGTACACAGTGCTGGGGCCATCTATAGACCTCAGAAATACAAAGCACAGAAGCAGATTCTCACCTAGGTGTGTTGGATATGTTCAGATGATTTTCAAATTCTGTGCCTTCAAAGAAGCAAGTGCCACCCCTATCGCTAGATTCTCTCCTCTGCACGTCCCTGTTGGGACTGACAGCAGCGGCTTTAAGTAAGAAGGACAAAAGATCAACCCAGAAGAGGAAGCAGTCATACAAAAGAATTTTCACAAACACACGCAAGAAAAAAAAATTACCTTCTTTGCTTGATGAGGCTGATCGAAATAAAAGAGTCATGAAATTAGTACAGTTCCTGGAAGATGCTATAAGAGAAACAATAGATGAGGGAAAAAAAGAAATTTAAATCAGGCTTGGGTTACGCCAAATAGAGATTGTCTAATTAAACAAAGAAATAAGACAAAATTAATGCGCGGCAACCGCTCCTCATACAGAAGGGAACTAAAGCCTGACAGTTTAAGTGGGACAGCTTATGATAATTTTTTTCAGGGAAAATAAAAAGTGGAGGCAGAAGGTCCATTGGTATCAGAGGGTTGATATATTTGCATAAAGGCTACAATTTCCTCCAAGGCCCTCATGAAATCCTGTGACCATGATTCTTGAGATTAAAGCAAGGAAGTTGGGGAGGTAGACACAAAGACAAAAGAAAAGTAGGCTTGGTGGATATTGTTGCTCTTCACCTCAAGACTGTTCTCCCCTTCCTCTCAACATAGGGAAATCTGACAGACATTAAGGCCTCCTTGAAGTCATCAGCACTGACGCGCTGGACATATCTAGCCATATGTTAGATGCCCAACACACATTGCTGTCTGTTCATTGTTTTTCTTCCTGATCAGCGGCAGGCAGGAAACTAGACTTGACTAAAATTGTCTCCATTTGGGGAGAGAAATGAAGAGTCAAAGTGTTTCTAATCAGCCTTCATCACGTTTGCACCAATTGGAACTATAAAAGGCATGAGGAGTGCCATGCATGTCAGGGTCTTCTAGATGTTTCCTTTACTGTGAGATAGTGACTGAACAGCTGGTCTAGAGTCACAGAGGCTGGTGCTTGAGTCAGGGCCTCCCTATCCTTCCAGGTGCCACTGAAATGAATCGTGGCCCAACTCAACCTGAGCAGTTCCCTGCGATGAGGTCTGAGTCCCTGAATGACTATAGAGGAGAGGTTTGTCTTTACCTGGGATCATTCACTCATCCTTAAGGTAAACACAAAGGAGAAACAAATTCTTACAATCTTGAAGCCACTGACTTGGGTCTTCCTGTTTCTGCCCTTGCCTTCTGAGCCATGGACCAAGAAAAGGTTTGGCAAACCATTAGAAAATTGCAACTTCTCAACCTTGCTTAGGCACTCAAATGCAAAGGATTGACCCCAGGGAACCATGCACACACTGAAAGCAAGCAAGCAAGCAAGCAAGCAAGCAAGCAAGCAAGCAAGCGATATCTCTCGTACAGCTTGGAAGAGGAGCAGGAAGAACTGATGAGGTGACAACATTTGGGTTGGCCCAATAAACGAAAGAGAGCCTATGGGCAGAGTGGGCTGGCAAAAAAAGAAAAAAAAATGGCGAGAAAATTCCTTGAAGGCTTCCTATTGCTGATCAGCAGAGCGAGTAGAGGAGCCTGGAGGTAAAGACAGGGACAGCTGGGAGGACCACAGGTTAGGAATCTGTATTTGTCCTTCAGCGTGTAAGTAAAACAGAGCCACTGAGATTTCAAATGAACACGCGATAAAGCTAGATTTGTGCCCCCCACTAGCGAATTGTGCAGGTCGAGTCAGAAAGGGGAGAAGTCAAGAGAGAAAAGCCAGGAAGGAAAGACTCTAAGGTCAGGAAAACTTCGTGGGAGTCTGAACAGGAACTGTACAGCCTGAAGAGGAAGGATGGACTTGGTGAACTTTCTAGAGTGAGGGTGTTCAGAGCTTAACAACTCAACTGGGATTTATGGAAAGCCATGGAAGAGATACCTGCTCATCTGTGCATGACTCCCTGGGTTCTAGACTGTTGCTTTCAGGACACCTGCCCCCTTTTTCTTTTCCCCTCCCTCCGTCCCATGCTCTTGAATAAATTTTCTTGTGAGTTTCAGGTCCAGGTCATTTCTTCCCACCTATTTTCAATACCCCACTGTCTAAGGACTGTCAACAGCCATCCCAGGTTCAAATCCCCTGTCTTAGCATCATAATCACATAGAGTACTACCTTATAGAATTTTCTCCTAACCCTCCTTACAGCTAAGGACCATTCTGGACCACAGAATGGTCAAGAAAGGAGGGGGTGCAATGACGAAATTCTAGAGGGTCGAAGCAAGTGAATAGGACTGAGACAATTACCCAAACATCTACAGGACTCATGTCTACGCAAAGAAAGGGCGATAATTTCCAAGACGCCTTATAGCCTTCACAAAACTAAAACGACAAATTATTCTGGAACAATAAAAAACATAATTGTTCATGACTTATATATTACAGAGCAAATAACAACAAAAAGCCCGATTTCAGATAAGACCAAATTAACTTTGTACAACTACCTAACTAAATCACAAATTAAATGAGCTAAGAAATGAAAAAGTTACGTGAGTACGTGTTTTTAGGTTGGAAACAAACACAAGAGTTTTAGATTTGGAATCATTCACACAGAGTCAGTGCAGAGTATGGAATGAAATTAACAATAATTGCCACTCTACATGAATGAATAATAATGCCTTGAACTAGGTAGGTATATAAATTAATACTAATAATTACAGATGAATTACTTAATTATATGACTCGCCAGGAGAATGAAAGCTGGCGATGTTAAGCAGGCTTGAACTTTTGATCACTTCATTCTTTCGTGCCAAACCGGGTCCTTTAGAACACAGAAATGTTGATGGATGTATTCTGTCAAATTGTGGTTAGCTAAAAGAATCATCTGCTCTAATTCGCCGAATTTACTTTGATGTCACTTTGGCTCACAGAGGTACAGAAATTTCAAAATATTGCGGGAGAAAGGGTTAGATGATACGGATAATGTTAAAGAAGTCACCATTTCCATGACTTGTAAAGCTTATGTGGGAAAGATGTATGATCTAGCAGTCCCTTGCCTTTGTTATGTGTGGTGACCGTTTCTCACAGCTCTTGAAAGTGGCTTTCTCCAGAGGTTGAAAATTCTCTCTAGAGACCATGAAAGTGTGGGATGGTAACAACTAGTCTACAATCACTCAGTACTAAGCAACATCCGTAACAAAGCTTTGTAACATCCCTGCAGCAATTCCTTGAGACTGGGACTGGGACGCGCCCATTTTGCAGGCGAGGAAACAGACTCACAGGAAAGCTAAGTCTAACACCAGTAATAAAAATCTCAGCTAGGATCTGCAGTCCCCTCCCCGCTCTGCTCTCAGAGCTGATTCTGCAGCTACACTGTTTCCTATCAGCCTCTAGAAAGCTAGTTTCCTAGTCAATGGGGCCTGAGCAACGAGAGTGGAGAGACAGAGAAGTCTGTATGTGAAGATGCATGGTTTTATGAGCCCAAGTTAGTTAGTGACATCAGTGATGTCCCAAGATCTGATCAGCATCGCAGACGCTGCATTCAGGCTTCCATGATGTGCAGGAAGCTCAGAAATGATTCTATCAAATAGTCTAATATCTACATTTGCTTTGCTGAAATTTTTATCACTATGTGCCCAGGCTGCTATCAAGAAGAGAATACCCATACAGGGCTCAGATGACAATCTGGTGCTTCTCAACTTCCAATAACTCACCAGGCAACCCAAGCAGGTTTATCTTGTCTTTGGGGAAGAAATGTGGCTTCCCCCTGTGTTTTAGGTGACAAGATAACTTATGATCTAAATCAGGCATGTTTGAGGTAGACATGCAACACTATTAATAACGATTCAAAGGCTGGAAGAAAGCAAGGCTTACTTTACACACTGTGGGCCATGCCACATTATTTCTCTCTTCCTGTGCTGTGGTGAAGTGCGTCTTTATTCAGTTTTCTTATGCATTAAATGCAGTTCACAGTTTTCCCACAGAGACAGAGATATGACTACGAACAGGAATCAACTAACTCATTTCTTGGTGCAGATGCCAAAACCACATGGCAAGGAAGGAAATGTATTCACGGGCCACCTTGAGCCCTCTGGGAGATCTTGCATCTGCTACTTCTGATTCAACATTCAGAAGAGACATGTCCTGAGCAGCTGTCTTGGAGATGCTTGGCCTCGCTCTGCTCATTCCACGTCTAAGTGGCTGAAGAGACATCTCTAGAGGGTGATGACTAGGGAGACTTCCAATTTTTTACTTTCAAAATTCACTAAGTTTACAAAGTACAGTATTTATAGGATTTTAAATCTAGATTATGCAGAGAGCCAGCACGCACATTCTATTTAGTCATTCATACTATACTTACTCATTCTTCGGGTGACGACCAAATGTGTCAACTGGAAAAGGACACTTCCTTCAGCTCGCACTTTAGTCAGAAGACATTGGAAAATCAAGCAGGAAATGGGGTGAAATCTCTCCTTTGCTGATGCGCTCTAGAAGGGTAGAAAAGTGCTGTGGAGGACACAGAGGGAAAATTGCTATCAAAGAAAGGTTTGCTTGACTTAGGATCCAGCATGCTACACAACAAGCTGGGCAGGCAAGAAATGTCCCTT
This sequence comes from Microtus ochrogaster, assembly GCF_000317375.1. Classification (NCBI taxonomy): domain Eukaryota; kingdom Metazoa; phylum Chordata; class Mammalia; order Rodentia; family Cricetidae; genus Microtus; species Microtus ochrogaster. The sequence goes on from NC_022023.1 coordinate 22,597,877, forward strand.
GGTGCAATACTGGCAAGTCAGAATAGTAGAGGGCAGCTATACTCCTTGGCTGGACTTAAGGCCATCTCCGCAGGGAAGAACCTACATCTGGTATGCAAACCTGATCAAAAACTCGTGGCTGGCAAAGGGGGTTCATGGGTTCTAGTGGGGAAGCAACTGTTGTTGGTTTCGCTAAACGAACAGGATGTTCCCCAAAATTTCCATCTACATAATTATGTTTGTAACCATGGACTAATGCTACCATCAGCTTGGGTTAGAGAAGTTCCTCTTTTCCAATGGTCAGTAGAAAAAGAAAAAGAGAGAGACTCATAGCTGGTCAAATGTTAAGAATTAGGGATCATAAAGAATGTTCAACCAGCCGGGTGTTGGTGGTGCACGCCTTTAATCCCAGACTCGGGAGGTAGAGGCAGGCGGATCTCTGTGAGTTCGAGACCAGCCTGGTCTACAAGAGCTAGTTCCAGGACAGCCTCCAAAGCCACAGAGAAACCTGGTCTCGAAAAACCAAAAAAAAAAAAAAAAAAAAAAAGAATTAAACAATAAACAGGGCCTTTATGTCAGCCCCTCTAAGTCTCTGGGGACATCACTGAAGATGGGGCAGGAAGAATGTAAGAGTCACAGAAGGGAGAGGAGTGATGTAGAAGGCTGTCTTTGGAACAAGGCATTTCTGTTGCAGGCCTGATCTTACATAAGTTATTCTTACCAGCAAAAGACCTTCTTCACGAGATTGTGCCGGTCGACAGGTTGTCTTGAGCCCATCCCCAGAAGGCTTATAGGCCGACAGCTGTGGCTAGGGTAGAAGGGTTCCCAAGTTCCCACCCCTTCCTGAAGGAAGTCAGTAGTCAATAGTGGGTGGGGGGAAAGAGTTTCTTTAATGGTGTAGCCACAGTTAAGAAATACATTCTCCTGTAAATAACCCCACACAAGGACCATGTAGACAACACTAAACTACTCATTTGGTCATATATATATATATATGTGTGTGTGTGTGTGTGTGTGTGTGTGTGTGTGTGCTTGTATGTGTGTGTGAAGATCTAGGATCTAGGTGGGAAGAGGGAGGTGGTCAATGGGAGCAAGAGGGGCGTAGGACAGGGTAATAGGGAGTAAGTATTATCAAAACACATTACTATATATATATGAGAATGCCATAATAAAATTCATTATGATTATGTATAATTAATATAGGCTAATGGCAATGTATTTAAAAATATATAAACAGGAAAAAAAATTGGGAAATCAGTGAATTGAATGCTTTAATTCTGGGGATAGTCAATCTGCATTCATTTCTTTCTTTACTGGCTTACTCTCCTAGTTGCTAGAGTCACTACAGGCCAGACAGTATGTTAATTACTGATGATATATCAGTTACATATCCTTCACCATGGGGCTTACAAAAACAGATAAACTAAACAAAACATACATACACTACACACACATACAGATGATGTTCGATTAAACACTAGTGGGAATACATTATGATTTTAACAATTTTTAAAGAATGTTTTGAGTATCTCTAATGTGCCAGCTGCCTTCCTGGCACTGGGATCACAGGGAATAACAAAGAGCTGTGCTTCCTGCTTCACCTGGGGGGACAGACAGCAGGCAAGTATGTGAGCCCAGAGACCTCCAAAGGCGGAAGTAAAGGCCACCAAAGACAAGGAGTCGAGGGCCAACAAGTGCAGGTCATATGCCCCCTACATTTGCATGCATAGTTTTGTGGCGATGCAGCCACACCCAGCCATTTATGGTTGTTCTCCGTGTGCTTTAACCACATAACCACAGAGTTTAATAAATGCAGAACAGACCCAGTGCAAGCAAAGCTTCCCCCATTTCTTATTGAATCCAGCACAGGCAGAAGAAGAATGAAAGACAAATAAGAAAAGGTCCTAGCCCAGTAAAATGGCCCAGGAATAGGGCTTTGCAGAGATGTCATTTAAGCAAAGGCCAGGAAGAGAAGGAATTAGTCACAGGTATCAGTGGTAGAAGAAGCACAATCAGAGGGAATGACCGATAGAAAGTCTAGAGGATTAGAACCCACTGAGAAGCAATGCCTATGGTCCAGGTAGTCACAGGTATCAGTGGTAGAAGAAGCACAATCAGAGGGAATGACAGAGAGAAAGTCTAGAGGATTAGAACCCACTGAGAAGCAATGCCTATGGTCCAGGTGGTGGCTGATGGAGGCTGAGTGCAACTGAACCGGAAAATCTATTTCATGGAAACTTGATGGTTTTGAGGGTTCTAAACTATCGGTTCTCCAATGGTCTTAGTTACTTTTCAATGGCTGTGAAGAGGCACTATGACCAAGACAACTCACAAAAGAAAGCTCTACACTGGGGAGTTTGCTTACATTTGCAGAGGGTGAGTCATGGCCAGGAGCATGGTAGCAGGCAGACAGGCATGGTGCTGGAGCAGTAGCTGATAGTTTATATCTTATCTACAAGTTGGAGGCAGAGAGGGAGGGGGGAGGAGGGGAAACAGAGGGAAAGAGAGGGAGAGAGAGGGAGAGACACAGAGAGAAAAACTAGGCTTGGTATTGATGTTGAAATCCAAAGCCCATTTCCAGCGAAATATGCCAGCAAGGCCACACCTCCTAATCCTCCTGAAAACAGTTCCATCAACTAGGATCCTAGCATTCAAATTCATGAGCCAGTTGGGACTATTCTCATTGAAACCGCCATGCCAATCAAAGGCTGTAATGGATGTATCAAGTAAGACTAGTCCTCTCTACGTCTTAACAGGTAAAACTAGTCCCCACAGTATCAAACACTAGTCTTACCTTAATGCCATTGTCTAAATCTTCCTCCTTTCCTAATTAGCCAATTAGTCACAGGCTAGGCCCATGCTGTGATTACTCAGTACATTGCTGTAGAGTCTGTCTTACCCCATATTTCCTCTAAAAAGCAGAATATAAGATAAGAAACTGATCTGACAAATGAGATTAGCAAGATGTCTACATAAGGGACCATTCTTTAGTTAGGCAGTACTGTGGGCATCAGGGCTCAATTCATCTATGGGCTTATGCTCATTTGCAGACATTTGTAGGCTGGTCTCAGAATTTTTCATTTGAATACAGAAAGTACCATTTCCCCTTTGGCTCCTATTCTCTACTGTTTAAATGTTTTTTAAAAAGAATGTTCAGAGTGATGCATGAATGACCCTAAAATGGTTTCAGAGACGCCTTGGCCCGTAGAAAGCTCGAGATTCCAGGAGTTAAAGACAGTTAAAGAAGAGGGTCCATTAAGCTCTAGCGATAGCTAATGTAAAAAGGGCTACACCTCTGTGTCACGTGATGCAGATGCCCAGAGTAAAACACTTACTAACTGCAAGGCACTTTGTACATCCACTGACCTTCATAAGAACCTGAGAAGTTTTTGTGAAGGTCTCAGGGAGACTTGACCTTCCATTATGCAAACTGAGTAGACAGGGCCACAGCAGAGACAACCACAGAGACTAGCTCAGAACCAGTAGCTCCTTCCTCCTCAGCCAGCACTCTGGGTGCTGCACCTGCCGCTTCTAAGTAGTTGCGTCAAAGGCCAGTAGATTAGGGGAACAAATTTCTGTAAATGAGAAAAGCAAGGTGAGAGAGGGAAGCTGGAAGCTGATTTTGCCCGGGAGGGTGAAAAGCATCTGGAAGCCATCTTGTTCCAATGATCTAGTGTTTGGTAAACAGGCCCTTAATCCAGCCGAAGAGCATTGCTGTAGTTGTCATAATGCCACCTCTCAACAACCGCTTGGCAGAGTGGGTAATCTCACCCTCTTAGGTCTCTGTATATGATGACATCCATTTTTCATTTCCTGTTAATTCCCCAGTTTACTGTAGCTTTCTGGAAGGAAAAGTGCAGGCATTCCACAATGTGCTAAAATTTTAATTGTTATTTATGATTCTAAACAATGTGATTGGTCCAAGTACTCAGTTGAGCTCCCAAGGCAGAGTTCCCACTCAGTCTGGTCCCTTGTCTCCTTCCAGGAAGGCGACTTCTCATGCAGTTAGCTTTACCAATGGAGTTAAGAGGAAAATACTAACAGCGGGTCCATTATTGCTGGCCATTCCAGACTCCATGGCGAGTCATCCTTGTACTTCCTGACCTTCTCAAGCTATGGCTTAGCTGGCTTAGAACCATGTGGGGAAAGAGTGGGAAGCTCCCACCCAGAACAGGGGTAGCCAGTTGGCCACCTGGCCGACTGAGCCAAGAAAAGAACTTCTAACAAAGAAGAGAAGATGGCTCTGTTACAAAGGGTGATATAGATTCCATTGTCATGCACATATGGTAACAGTAAAATTATAGGACTGGGGAGATGGTTCAGTGGGTGAAATGCTTGCTGTGCAAGCCTGAGTTCAGCTCCCTTGCATCCACGTAAAGGGCTGGTTATAGCAGCACATGTCTCTAATCCCAAAGCTGGGGAAGTGGATACAGGTGGAACCTTGGTGTTCACTCACTGGCTACCCTAGCTGAGCTGGCTAACTTTGGGTTCCATTATAGAACTGTGTTGGAGGAAGGTTGCTTGTTGGTTCCTGGCAGTCCGGCTAGCTTAGACCTGAAATAATCACATAGAAACCGTATTAATTAAATCGCTGCTTGGCCCATTAGCTCTAGCTTCTTATTGGCTAACTTTGATATTAATTGAACCCATTTTTATTAATCTGTATATTGCCACGTGGCTGTGGCTTACCGGGTAAAGTTTCCAGCATCTATCTCAGGTGGCTCCATGGCTTCTCTCTGACTCCATCCTCTCTCTCCCAGTATACAGCTTAGCTATTCCCGCCTGGTTCTGTTCTGCCCTTGCCACGGGCTCAAAGCAGTTCTTTATTCATTAACCAACAAAAGCAACACATAGACAGAAGGACCTCCCACACCAAACCTATGGCCTCTGGCCTCCACATGCACAGGTATACATGTTCACATGTACATGCATGCACATGCAGAAACAGACACACATACACACGTACCAAATCATTAGAACTGATTAACTCTTGAATTCTCATTAATAATCACTTGTGAGAGACATCGCTTTTGACAGCAGACCTGCCCAGTAAAATCAACCTTTGCCTCTATATTTACTGCAAATTTAAGCAAGACACAAATACCCTGATTGTCACTATAAACACTCATCAGCCGTATTAACTGTGCTGCGCAGGAAGACATCACTGTGCAGAAGAAGAAACACGGTTTCCAATTGAGGGTGCATTCTACTGCTTGCAAGTACTGACACTGGATAAAGCTCCTATCTTTTCAGATCCCATTCCTTCCTTTGCAAAATGAATATTCAAAGGCACTAGGTGGACAGAGAAGTGGCACATAGGAGTTGTTTTATGAACTGAAACTTAATACCCACGGCAGTAGTATTCTACTAAAAATGGAACACTAACACAGCAAGGCATCTATCTGTAGACATGCCCCCCTCCTGAAATCCAGTCAATGCTGTGTCAACCAGCACTTTCCTGAACAAACACTTTGGCCTGCAACCGAATATAAACCAGCTTCTTTCCCCTTGCTGCCGACCCTCTAATTATCTCCGCTGTTTACAGCATCCAGCCCCTGCACTACCAAATTCTCCATTATTCTGACAGCCGACAAACTAGACCTGTTAGAACTCAGCACAACTTTTGCCTAAGGCAGGAACTTTGTGAGACCACAAATCGTCTTGGTATTAAAAGTCGGTGCATAAGAACTGCCCTCAGCTTTTGCGCTAAATTGCTAGTTTGAAGACATTCATTGCAGTATATTGTATTTCCACTATATTTTTGCTTTAATAGACTTCGTGGTAAAGTGTATAAGAAGAGTTTTAGAGCCCGAGGTAACACATAGCCAACTCCCGCGCCTCCTTTATGTATTTTTCCATCTTTTGTATGTCACCTTATATTGTTTTGTTGCTTCACGTACATAAAACAACCGGGCAATCATAGAGCAATGCCCAGAAGTTAGTTGACAGCGCATATTGACTTTACTGTTAAAAGTTGAAACAATCAAGCTAAAGATTCTGTGGTGTATTTTTCTGCTACTTGCATGAGACTTTAATTTTAAAAGGGATAGGAAACATCCCTTAAGAGTAGAATAGTGTCTGCATTGACATTTGTTTATTTCTGTTTTTTTTTTTTTTTTTTTTTTTTTTTTTTTTTTTTTTTTTTTACAGCGTCTGCCTAGCATACGCTGGCAGCTAGAGGACGCATGAGAAAGCATTTGCCCAACATTATAATCTTTATGCCTTTTGGCTCTGGCTATTGGATTTGGAGTTTGTCACAGGCTGAGTGATGCCAGAACAGTTTGATTTGACTTGGTTTAGGTGACAGCTGCCAACCCTTTGTTCTTCGTCATGGTGGCCTGGTATCTTGTGTTTTTCATCCTTGGCATTGGAGTTTAGGGGAAAGAAAGGGCTGTATCTTTCTTGTCTTCATGAAGGCTCTATTCTCATAAGACTCAGAAAGATTAAATAAATAGCCTTGAAAATATTTATTATCATTTTCATGAATGATTTTATATGTATGTATATAATGTTATATACATATACACACACATATATATACATATATATATATATATAATATCATCTATAAAAATGATACCTAGAGATTTTTGCCCATGGGATTATGAAGAAAAAAATGCATTCAGGAATCACCTTTGGCTGTGAGAACAGATGGGAAAACACACACTATTTTAGGATCAGATTCAACTTAGGATGCTTTGCAATCAAACTTGTGGAGAATTCTTCTACAGCCGTGCTTGAGTGTTCTACAAAAGGTGCCCAGAGGTCATGCGGCATGACTCAGTTCACGACAGTGTGCCCCGAGGGATGGCATCAGCTCTCAGCACTGTAAGAGTCAGTTCCCCAAGACTACCCATTTCTGACACTAAGCCCAGGGGAACCTGTGAACACAAGTCCAAGGGTAACTATGGACACCTCCCTTGTGCTGGCTATTTGCTAAAAAAGAGAGTAGAACTTGGGGAAACGTTTTGTGTATGTTTACTCATCAGGAAACCAACAAACAGCCAAGCAGAGAGATGCACAGGGCGGGTTATAGGGGAAGAAGTGTGGACCTTCTAGGCCTCCCTGCTATGCTGCAAGACAATATGTATTAGAAAGCCTAGGATTCTCTGAAACTCATCCATTGGGATTTTGCTGAGTCCATCATTGGGAAGCCTTGATTCAATGAGTCATTAGCTCTTCAGGATCAGCCAGAGCTTTTGCACTTCTTTCCTCTGCAGAGCTCAAGCGGATGGTGGATCTGAAAGTTGCGACACTCCAATCAAGCGGTTGATTCCTCCGAGCAGCAAACAGCCACTGAGTTGGGTCAAAGGAAAAGATCCCAGCTGCCACTGTTTCCCTGGCATGTAACAAAACAACTCGTCACCTGTAAGAGTTCAAGGATAGTGGGAACTGTATGCTGAGCTATGGGCAAAGACAAAAATAAATATGTTTTATTGCATCATAGTACCCGGGTTGCCAGGGAGGATTTCTGCAGGAAATAATGGGTATGAAAAGGTGAGGAAGCTGAAGAAGACAAGGGAAAAAGGAGCTGATTTTTGTGAAAATCCCCAGGATGTGTTTGGAAAAGAAGCAGCAGAAACGAGTAGAAAAGGAGGCAGAGTTGGGATGGTAACCATGGCTAAAGGGAAGCATGTCCAGGCTATGATGGGACAGAGTGGAACTTTATTCTCTAGACAACAAGGACATGAAAGACACAGTAGAGGCGTCACCAGATCATCACCAGATCCACATCTGAAGAGTCCTCTCCTTCCAAGTTTTATAACAAGAATGACCTGAAAGAAAACCACTTGAAGTTGGTAAAGAAGTGTTGAGAAGGAGATATAAGGTGAAAAGGAGAGAGATTAGTCAGAAGAAGAGTTTATGGAAAGAAAGGCTTGGAAGAAATGCTTTTCAGGTGACTTTCAGATGTGTTTACTATGATACTAGAGAATAAAGATGCTGTGACATCTACTTAAGTCGCAAGTGCCTGAAAGCGCACCTTTTAGACAGAAAATACTGTAAGGAACAGATGTTGAAGAATAGCAAGCATTTAATTTTAGGCTCTTAAGTGTATGCTTAAGATACGAGCAGTAGCAGCCAACTGCTACTAAAGGAAGACTTATGGGAAAAATACTTGATTTGTCAAAACTTGAGGAAGAAATGACTCATGGGAAACATCTGTGGGGTCACACAGAAAATGAGCAATTGTGATTGGCTGATCTTCTGAGCTCTGCCACTGACCAGACAGTTCAGCAGCTTCTAGGATTTCGCCTCTCAAAGGCAAGAGCCAAAACTGGAAAGAAGATCCTGATTGGTACGGGTTAGAGAGAAAATCTACCGTTCTCTCATCAACAAATCTCAAGGAAGCCAGACTTTCTAGGATCGCTAGGGCCACTTGAGCCTCCATCCAGATAGTTCAGTGGAACTTCTCAGAGAACCTTGTGGTGTACAAAACTGTGAGACATCTCCAGAGACAATTGTACAAGATAACTATACAAGAGATTTCTTTTGACCTTTGCGATAGCCCCCTGAGATGGATGCTGTTACAATCATGTTATAGATAAGGACATTAATCCCAAATAAGTTACTCAGCCTTCAAGGCCACACAGTTAAGGGATGATGGAGGTAGGCGTTAAACATTTGCCTGCAATGCCCAGTGGATTCAGTCCACATTCATAGCTTCTCACAACGTACTTTCTCAGCCCTGGCCTTATTCTACAGTGTGCTGAGCACCCCAGAGGAGGGAAGAGAGATTTGGTTAAGCTTAATTACGTTCTAGCAGATTCATCAGACTTCTGGAATCTGAGATTTATGCCTCTGCACAGATGGTTAGCATAGTGATTAAAAGTGCTTCAGCCCAGAGTTAAATGTGAGGTTAGGAAAAGGAATGTGCTCGTTTCTCTTCTAAAGCTTGGCCAGCAAGGAGACCGCACCATCTCCGTAGAAGACAAAAGGCCCGTTGATGTCTCCTTCAGAAGCTGTTCTGTAACTGGTCCACATGAGTCCTCCAGAGACAAATGAGTTTCATCGTGACTGAAGTGGAGAGAAGGGAAATATCTCCAGGAGCATCAGCCAGGAGAGACTGGATATAGAGTACCAACCATCACACAGCACACTCCCCTTCCATAAAGAACTCAGCGTGCAGAGAGGCTGTTGATCAAGCTTTCAGAAGGAAGAAAAGGGAAAACTACTTGATTTCACATCCTTTTAGCCGTGCCGAGTGGCCTCGAATTTAAAAATAAGAAAATACACTTCATTATTTGAAATAAGTTACCTATGTTAACTTTCAAGATAACAGACAAAACTTAACTCTTGCCTCCTGTTTTTTTTTTTCTTCAAGCTTTGCAAGATTTTAACTTTACAATTTTCTCCCCGTTCTGTCAGTTCTGTTTGCAAGAATATAAGGTTTATAAGAGCAGGGATTTTGTCTTTTCCTTGCCATGTCAAGGTCAAGACTACTATATGGACAAGCTTCATCTCTGTAGAATACATCAGGAGGTATAATAGAAAACCAGAATGTTGCTGGACACAGAAACATGACTCTGAACAAAAAAATATTATTTTATAAAAATTATAATTTTTATCTCTAATTTTTTTTTAGTTTAACAGGGGTCCCTCATATGGAGAAGAAGTGAGATAGAAAAACAAGCAAGCAAACAAGGACACACAAAGACATCTATATCTAAATGATGGCAGCCTCAAATCTACCTTGATCCTGAGCCTCCAGCCAGATTCTCCAGACCCCCTGTAGGTCAGTAATCTAAAGTCAACCTCATCACTTATGCCATATTATTTTGTTATCTAATTTCAGATAACTTCACCTCTCATGTTCCCCAAAGAGACCGAGGAGCAAGCTCAAAACTCTTCATTCTGGCCCCACCTCTGAGTAGAGGCTGAATCTGAACATGAGTTTGAAGGCATCTTTCCCAGTTATTCCTCTTTCCTCACTGAGAATCCCTCATGACGCCCACATCAAATATGAGGAATAATAATGTTGATGATGAAAAACAATGATAATCTTTTAAGAATTGTCTTGAAAACACTGGATACGAACATTCCATTCATTGAATGAACTTCACGTCTCCTCCCGCCCCCCTTCTTAGGATCAGGTAGTCACAACATGAGTCATGACATTGAAAGTCTTCTATGATCTGACAGCAAATTAAATCCTTGTAGTCTGGTTTCTTACCTGCTTCCTTGCAGACACTTCTACTCTGCATGGAAGAAAGTCTAACATGGCATCAGTGATGAGTTGGGAGGCTGAGACCAAGCCCTAGTCCTTGCAAAGAAGTACAGACACTGAGCATTACAGAAAGCTGGGGAGCAAAATGATGAGGTGGTATCAAAGGCTAAAGATGAGACAGAGCATCCAGCACCTTTGAGACCCAGGACTTTGTCCTAAGCTTGTTGCTGCTGGTTTGATGGTAACTCTGCTCCTCACTTTGATGGATGGCTGAAGAGCATTGTTGACTGAATTTTCTGTCCTGTCTGGTTCCCGCAATTGTGAAGTCCCAAAGAAATCACACAGAGAGAGGTCTACATTAATCATAAACTGATTGACCCATTAGCTCAGGCTTCTTATTAACTCTTATAACTTATATTAGCCCATTATTCTTATCTGTGTTAGCCATATGGCTCAGTACCTTATTCAGCAGGGCAATCACATCTTGCTTCTTCTGTGGCTAGGGTCACATTGCCAACAAGGAGCTCCTTCTTCCCAGAATTCTCCTGTTCTCATTGACCCGCCTCTACTTCCAGATTGGTTGACCCACCTATACTTCCTGGCTACTGGCCAATTAGTGTTTATTTAAAATATAATTGACAGAATATAAACCATTGTCCCACACTAAAGCATCCATTCTGACTTGCCCCACAATCCTACTTCACCAACAGCCAAGCTAATCTCCAAGGGCTGAGTAGGTGTAGTCAAACTGCCCGTCTTCCTCAAGTCAGACACTGAGGCTTCTGGAGATGAGCAGCCACTGGTTACAAGAACCTGCAAACAATTATTAAAATTACATACAGAAAAAGAAATGGATTTCCCAGAAGGAAGTTTCAATGAGAGCCCTCATTTAAAAAAATAAACTACAAAATTGGAAGAGAGGAGATGGCTCAGTTGGTTAAGGCACGTTCTGCAGAGTGTAAGGACCTGAGTTGGACCCGTGGAGCCCACATGAAGATGAGAGGGAAAAAACTGACTTCACGTGAGAATCTTAGCACATGTGCCTCACACATATTGCACACACACAAGATAAAAGTGCAAATTTGAAAAATATACAGAATTTAAATGAGATAAAATATCGACTCCCATTCTAGCTCAAATGCACCGAATCAAATTGTGCTGGGGGAATTCTCTGAGAATTGGCCTATTTAGCAAAAAATGCTCCTGTTAGTGGATGATTCTCAATCTGAGGAGCCCTGCGACCAGAAGTGTCTAAGAAAGTAAAAACAACTCACAGTGTTAGGCCTTCCAATTCCTTTCTTCAGAATCAGAGATGATTTCAGGATGTGGGCCCAGCTAGTTGTGCCTAACACGCCTGCTAGAAGCTGCCATGGCATACTGCAGTTGGAACCACTGCCCATGCCGGTTTCCCCTGAGCAGAAAATAAATGCTGGCCTAATAAATAAAGTGATGCCTTGACTGTCCCAAAGAACAAACGATGCCTCCTAAGAATGTTCTTTAGTAGGCACAGTGTGGCTAATGCTGAACTGACCAAACAGAAACAGAAATTTCAGCAAGGCCGTGCAATCACATGGGCCTAAAATCAGAATTTTCTGCTGAATTACATCTGGAACCATGGAAGCTATAAAGACATTTCCATCCTATGACTGAATATGCACAATAAAATGAAAAGGGCGAAGGCAGCCAGGTCTTCAAAATAGCAGAAAATGTATTCTCTCTCTCTCTCTCTCTCTCTCTCTGTCTCTGTGTGTGTGTCTAAATTTCTAGATATATCAGTGTGTAGTAATAAATTATTTTTTGATTCTTTGATCAGCCACTTTTAAAACCTGATTTCTCTCCACAGAACATTTTTGCAAAGCATACAGGTCTAACCCCCAAAAGAACCTGCTGGCCCCGTGCTGTGGCCTCCATCAGTGACCAGGAACCAGTCATTGACAGGAAACCTACAACAGGGGGAAAGCAAGCTCAACCTTCCTGTTGTAAATACTACTTCCTCCTTAATTCTTGTCATTGCAACTACAGAGGAAAAAAAAATCTCAGCATTGTTGGTATCATCCAAACACAAGAGCTTCATAGTCTAGACTCAATAGGCTGGACTCAGTTGAGATGACTAGACTCCATTTGGGAAGACTGTCATACCTAATGGCTTCTTGTTTCAAAATTTATAAGATGGATAAAGAGAAACAGAGAGAGGGAGGGAGGGAGGGAGGGAGGGAGG